>NC_043958.1:2977638-3277638 GCF_902148855.1 Sphaeramia orbicularis
GGTGGTCTGGTAGTATGGCGTGCCACCTCAGTCCCTCGAGGATCAGAAGCCACCATTTACTCCTGTAATCCGCCTTAAGAAAGTCTCTGAGGTCGTGGGGAAACGGGCTTTAATCCTCCCACTGGAGAAGTTGCTTAGTCAGGGTTGTTGGTTCCATAAACGTCCACGGACTAAAACAGGATGGAGGGTTCCTCACATGAACTGAAGGATCTGTTCAAACCACAGCAGAGGGGCTTTATCACTCACAACTGCCTTAAATCATTTACAATTGCAAAAAAAGTAAATTATTTGTGTTGTTACTGTCAAGCTCTGATGCACATTAGTGACATGACTGGATTGTGTTCAATAATTATCCAGCTCCATTTTAAGCTCATCTTACTTTAATTTTTCTTTTACTACTACAGTACTTTATTTTCTATAACTATTTAACTGTCATATTCATTTCTATTTACCTGTACATACTTATTGTGTTCCTGTTGTGTCATGATAGTAGGTTTTATGTAGAGCTGCAGGTGGGGATCATTTTTTAATTGCTTCATTTATTGAAAATTTTCTTCGATTAAAGGATTATTTGAATAAGTGTAAAAAAAAAAAGGAAAAATATGTAACAGACATGTCTGAAAATGACAAACAACTTGTTCTTTTATTCCAGAACCAGAAACGACCACAAGAAGTTTATAAAAGTGTTATGACCTGGCTCAGAAGCCAAAACAAAGAAAGGGAACACGCCATAAATGAAGTTTAACTCAAAGATGCTTCATTAAATCAAATTAAGACAAATTAAACCAAATTAGCCCAAATTAGGAAAAGACAAACTGAAGTATATTAGAGAATGTAAATGAGTTATCGGTAATATCAGTAGTGTAGGTGTGCATGGGTGAACATGTGTGGATGTGAGTGTTGACAAATGCAGAACAGAATAAAACATTAAAGCAACAAAACCAAACCAAGGGCTGAACAACTGAGGACCTGTGAGGACTGCAGGCAGACTGTTTAAGGCACCACAGGTGTTCCTGTTATCCCCATCAGGTGCCTGTTGGAAGACAAGGGTCGCTATAATATAGCACCCCCAACAGGACCCCAGGGCCGTAACAAAAGTAAAAAGGATATTTAAAAAATATCTATATATAGAGAAAAAACCGTATAAAATTATAGATAGATAGATAGATAGATAGATAGATAGATAGATAGATAGATAGATAGATAGATAGATAGATAGATAGATAGATAGATAGATAGATATTAGTTTTTTAATTCATTTGAATTGATTAATCAATTGAGCTGTAGTTTTATGTGAGCTGCTGGACTTCTATTCTATTCTATTCTATTCTATTCTATTCTATTCTATTCTATTCTATTCTATTCTATTCTATTCCAGTCTCAGGTATGTATTATTTTATTGATGCTACTATTGATCAGTTATTCCAGTCAACAATCCAAACAAAAAAATAAATGATCCAAAAATCAGTCGAATGTCATGAAATTAATAAGTTACAGAAACAGGGCATTGAAATTGATCCATGAATATAACCAAGTAACATATCATCACATTCCTAAAATAAATGCTGAAGTCTTTTTTTTTTTTAATTTTAATTTTTTTAATTTTTCAGAGCACAAAAAGAAAAAAAAAATGAACCAGAAATTGAGTATTTGATCATTTAGGCAAAAAAGTCATTTTAGTCAGAACAATTATATTAAGAAAGTCACATATCTACATTCAGACAGTGTTGATCAGTATTCAGAAAACACTAGAATATTGAGTCTAAAAAGGGTTTGAAATGGTTTTAGCGCTCAGTTTTGTATTTTTTGCAGCTCAAAAACATTGACATTTTTTCCTTGTTTTGTGTCGATGCGGACGAGGCCATGAATTTTGCTCCGTGTCAGGAATTCCACTGATACTGAAGACAATCCTTTATTATTTTCATGTAAATTGGTCCAAATAGTCTGCGGTGGAGGCTGCTGGACGTTAAATACGCAGACGTATCCGTATCCCGTCGTCCAGTGTGAACGGTTGCGTGAGTTCTAAGCCCGGTTGCTGCTTCTGTCCACCGGTCACTGTGGCTTTGTTTCCTCCTAATCCCTCCTGCTATTCAGGGCTGGATTCCTGACATCACGGCTGCAGGCCCTTAAACCCACCAAGGTCAATTAACCAGAGCTAACATGAGATGCCACAGGGTCCAGGGTGATGTGAGTGGTGGTGGTGGTGTGTGTGTGGGGGGGGTCCAGGATAAAGGGTTTTTAGGGTTTTAGTCAAATGTTCCTCATTGACTGGAGCTTCAGGTCCACAGCAACAAGTGGATCAGTGGATTAATGCTCTTATAGTTGATGGTTGTGCTGTTACTGTGGATTGAACTGGTCAGAGTAAGGCAGAATAAGAAACCAGTCACACTGGAGCTGAAACGATTAATCGATTAATCATGTCAAATTTGGTTTTGTTTGGATTATTGACTAGAATAACAATGAAAAATTGTATTACTATTATGCATATTATAGAATAGAATAGAATAGATATCCAGCAGCTCAAGTAAAACTAGAGCTCAAACAGTTCATAATTGATTAATCGACTTGATTAAAAAAATGATTTGATTCCAGTTTCCCTGAATCAAAGCTTTGTTTCCTTAATTTTGCTGCTGCTGAACATTGGTTCCACTGTTATTGTTTCACACGGACACTTACTGTGACGCACATGACACCAGGATCAACACACAGGTGTATTTTAGTTCCATGTTCAGTTGTTAATAAGTTGAATCCAAATGTGTTGAAGACTGTAGTGACATATTGTTTGTAGATGTCATCGGACTTGTTCGTTGTTGTTTATATCTATAGATGTTTTTATATGCACTTTTATACTGTTTTAGTATTTATTACTACCACCCCCCGAAGGGGAGGCAAAGGGTATTGTTTTTGGTTTGGTTTGTTTGTTTAACACTCTAGCAGCAAAACTATTGGTTGAATTCATACCAAATGTATTTTTTAAATGTATTTTTTTGCTGATAACATGTCCATCTGTCTCGTTCTTTAAGGCTTTGAATATTCAAGGTCGACTCAAGTTTCTCCACGGTCAGACCCGTCCGGAGAGCGACAACGCTGAGTGTCGAACGCCGCCTCAGCTCGCCCTGTTCGCCATCGCCACGCCCCTCCAGCCCCCCGCCATCCTGGAGATCAGAACTCGGAACATGATCTTCAGAACCAAACACAAGCTGGACTTCACACCCATGGCCTGTGACGCAAAGTAGGTCATGTGCAGACGCACCCTCTACTGTTTCAGAATGTTTATGAATGTGTTCACTTATTTTATTACTGTATTTTTAGGGGGAAAATCGTACTGGGCTACACCGAGGCGGAGCTGAGAGTTCGAGGTTCAGGTTATCAGTTCATACATGCGGCCGACATGCTGTACTGTGCTGAAAACCACGTCCGAAGTAAGTCACATGACCTGCCCAACTCCAACAACTCTATTCAGTTTTGCATGAAGATGAGACTTTAATAGAATAGAATAGAATATCCTCTATTATCATTGTGCTACTCCTGTCAACAAAATTAATAAACACCAGTACTGCACACAATAACAATAGATACATGCTACAGTAAAGTATGTACAGCAGGAAAAACTAAAGTTTCAGTGAAAAAAACAGCTTCTGTAAACCAAAGTGGTTGTGTTCAGTGTGACCTTTCTTTTACACTTAAAGTGTCTTTAATCCTTTTCTTCACTTTCTGATTTTTTTATTCCAGGTTACGTTCAACACATGCCAGATGTTTCTAATGGTTTTTGCTGCTTCTTGTCATGGGGTCAGGGGTCACACTAAATACTGACTTTAACCTTTACAACCCATTTAGTTCTGTTTTTTTGTGTGTCTTTTAAGGCTGTGCACATATTACCTGTATTTTCTTGTTGTATCTGAAGAAAAGAGACAAGCATGTTCATTTCAACGCTGCAAAAACAACAAATCTAAAAGCCGCCTAAAACTTTTGCACTGTAGTGATTATCTATGAACAATATTATTATGTATTACCTATGAAAACAGTATATATATCTATGAACTTAAGTCTATATATGAATAGTGCATTTATATTTTGATAAATATTTGATAAATATTGTATTGATATTGCAAAACAGAAGATTATTGTGCGACTTAATTGCGTGTAGTTGACATTTTGCAGGGTTATGCACATTTGAAGTGACTGTGAGTCTGATCCCACAATGGGGAAATTCACTGGTCGAAGCAGCAACAGGATAAAGTAAAAAAAATTAATAAATGCTGAGACATTAATCCTATTTTTGTGTGATTATACACAAATGAAAACAGATTAATGAATGTTATTGTCTGAACTGTAATAACTAGACCTTTAAGACAAACACATGCACCAGCAGTATGTGTATACGTTGCTGATGTGTTGGATTTCAAAGCGACTGTCATGTGTCCTACTTATCTTATGCACCGGATGACCCGGTTTGCCGTAACCATAGCAACAACAACGCCTGCATCACTTCTGCCAGACGCGTATAGACACACATACAGGACTGTATGCATGTAGTCATGCATAGAGAAATACAAACATATGCATTAAGGAACACAGAGCAGATACGTACATATTCATATGTATGCTCTAAGTGTTCACCACAGATGGGAAGGAAGACGGATACATACCCCCCTCAGATCAGCTGAATATTAACTTTTTATCAGCTTTTTTTCCTGGTGAAATATTTTTTGCATGGTTTCTTTATCTGAGCCGAGGGTGAGGCGATAAAACAAAAACAGGTGTTTTATAAAACTAAAAATAACCACACTGTGTGGCCTCTACTCTACTCAGGGTTTTTATTTACCTTTTTAACTTTCACAGTAACAGTGAAAAACAGCCCTCAAAATAATGCAAATGTGTTTTTTTTTTTATTATTATTATTGTAGGAAGTGTAAATGTAACTTTGTTGTTAATTTTTGTTGGCATCTTTAAATGAGAATCAGTATGTGGAATTCATTTGAAAATTAGAATATTGGTGTTAAAAATTCATTTGAAATTTAGAACTTTCAAGTTTAGAATAGATTTGCAACTTTAAACTTGGATATTTTGGAATTGATTTGACATTTCATCACCACCTTAAAACAACTGACAAAGTCATTTTTTTGACATAATGACCTTTTTGTTTTTGCCTAAATCATCAAATACCAAATTTCTGGTTAAGTTTTTATTGTTTTCCTGAAAATTCAGAAAAAAATTACTTGGGCAGTTTTTATAGGAAGGTGATGAATTGGAATTTTGATGTTTGTAAATGTGTTGTGACATGTGATAATTGCAGCGTGAGTATGTGCACAGACAGCAGTAATGACCCAGATCCTCTTATATGGATCTGATGTGATTCCAGTGATAAAGACGGGTGAGAGCGGTCTGACCGTCTTCAGATTACTCACCAAGGATAATCGGTGGAAGTGGGTCCAGGCCAACGCCAGACTTGTCTACAAGAACGGAAAACCAGATTACATCATTGCCACCCAGAGGCCTTTAGCGTAAGTCATTACAATCCAAGCGTGACTGAACTCTTACTTCTGTTTCTGTTTATTATGTAACTGGTAGTGTCACACATTAGCAGGACGTGCTCTTATCCCATGCATTTCTTCTTATGTTCAAATTTTATCCTGTGACTCATTCTCAGCTTTGAGAAAACCCACGTAAATTATGCATCAAAGTTGGAAAAGATGATCTAAGACACTTTTAGTCCAGGGGTGTTAAACATACGACCCGTGGGCCAAAACTGACCCGCCAAAGGGTTTGATCTGGCCCATGGGATGGATTTATTAGATGCAAAAATTACAATGAAGATATTAACAGTCAGTGATGTTAAAATACTAACATAATAACCTATAAATAATGACAACTCAAACTTTTCTCTTTGCTCAAAGTAAAAAAAAAAAGTAAAATTCATGAAAATATTTATATTTACAAATGATCCTTTTACAAAAATTTGAATAACCTGAACAAACATGAACAACCTGAAGTGTTATAAGAAAAATCAGGGGAATTTTTAATAATATTCTACCTTTTTACTAAACCTTTTGTGTATTTGTAGATCCACTGTGATCTGTAATTTGGAATTCACGTGTAAACGATAAACTGAGCCAGAATTTTGTTAAAGTGTAACTTATTTTTCTTAATATAATGTGACTTTTTTCATAGTTATGTCTTATTTAGTTTTATCTTATTAGTGTTATATGTTAAAATATTGTTATAATATTACTGGTCTGGTAAAGAAGAGCCTCACCAGTGGCATAAGGAAGATTATATTAATAAAAGCACTAATGTTGGTATTTTTATATTGTTTATCTTTTGCACTATCTTTATGCATGCATTTTTTCTTGCACTCTGTTCTGTTACTGTCTTAATCAATGAATTTACCCTGTTGTGGGATCAGTAAAGTCTCATGTCCCTAGTCTCTGACCCACTTAAGATAAACCTTGTGTTTGACCCCTGAGTTTAACCCTCCTGTGTTAGACTAACTCAAAATGTCCACATTTACTCACCTGTGTTTGGAGCCACATTAGTGTCAACACAAGAACAGACACAAAACTTTTAACATGTCCCTAGTTTACAAATCATGTCAGTCTCCTCCAGTGAGTGGCTGCAGTTTAAGTCATAAATCCCTGTGTGTTATTCTATAGGACAGTGTTTTTTAACCTTGGGGTCGGGACCCCACGTGGGGTCGCCTGAAATTTACTGATAAAAATAAAAAAATAAAAACTTACTAATTAAAATATATGGTGAGTTGAGAGACGATCACAATCCATAAAAGACATGACGAACTGTGAGTCTGAAACTGCAGCACTGTGGTTCTGTTTATCTGTCAAATGTTCATTGTGGTCGGTTTCAGATGCTGCAGCTCTTTCATAATTCATAGTTTGAGTTCTTGTTTTTTTTTCAGTATGAATTGTCAGCCTTGTAAATCCAAGCTGGACTGACTGTACATATCCTGACCAAGGAAAATGAAATTCTCCCTTTGTGCAGTAATCTACACCTGGATTTACTGCCTCTGTCCATAATAATATACATTATATAGACTAAATGTTGTCTAAAATTAATGTTTACTTACAACATAGTATGGCAGACTATTACATGATCAAAAGCAAATTAATTTTACCAAAAAAAAAAAAAAAAAAAAGAAAAAGAAGTCTCTGATTTGAATGTCTGGGGTCGCCAGAAATTTATGATGTTAAAATGGGGTCACGGGTTGGGAACCACTGCTGTAGGACTTCAGTAACTTCTACCATGTTGACAGATTTTTGCTCTATTCCCATGTGATTGGAGTAAACTTGATAATGGAACCGGAATCGCTAACTTCTTACCATCTCCCATTCCTATCCAGGACTTTGCTTTGCTATAATCGTTCTCTTTGTAGCTATGATAATACTCAGGCATCTAATATTCAAGGGCTGCAGTGATTATAGGGTCAAATGATTCTGTTGGGTTTCTGTAAATTGGCTTAGAGTCTGGTTTTGACCAACTCTATATATAAAGTGTCATGAGATAACTTTTTTGTTGCGATCTGGCGCTATATAAATAAAATTTGATTGATTGAATGATTTGATTGGTTTTCCCCTGTAAGTCGCTTTGGAAAAAAGCGTCTGCCAAATGCATAAACATAAACATAAATGTGTTGTAAGCAGCAGGTACATTGAACATCTTTTGTTTCTGCAGGGATGAGGAAGGAGGGGAACACCTGACCAAGCGATCTATGCATCTTCCCTTTACCTTTGCCACTGGTGAGGCTCTTCTCTACCAGACCAGCTATCCACTGCATGGCTTCCCTGACACCTTTCAGGGTAAAGCCAAAGGCAGCAGGGCCAAGACGGGCAAACTGGACAAGAGTTCCTCCGATGACCTGGACCCCAAATCCTTATTAGGAGCACTGATGAGCCAAGATGAGTCTGTGTATGTTTGCCAACCGGACACCGAACCTAAAATGCCGTACCACAATGATCTCTTTAGCGAGCATCAAGTTGTGAGCAATGGTTTTGGTGACGACAGCTGGCATATCGTACATAACAGTGAGAAACCACCCAGTTATGACCCTTTACTGGCCACTCTGGACTCTCTATCCCTGGATGGTGACGATACATGCTCCAACAGCGAACTCTTTAACGCTCTGGAGAACCTTGGGCTCAACGCTGAAGACTTGGAGCTTCTGCTGCTGGATGAGAGGATGATCCAGGTAGAGCTGGATCCAAATCATGTCCCGAGCCTCAGCGACCTCCTCTCCAACAACGAAATCCTGTCTTACATCCACGACTCGCTAGAGGTTGACGGACAAGTGGACGGGCATGCGTTTGAAGCATTGACTCATCCAGAAAACTTAGACATAGGCCAAAGTCTAACAGGAGGTAGGCAGCCGATAGTTCAGCTGTCGCAACAAATGCAGCAACACATCGGTACAACTGAGCTGCTCAAAGCTCAACCCGGACAAATGTCTTCCCATCTGGGACCAGTCAACACTAATGTACTACCTGAGGTTCTTAATGAGGCCTGGGCAGTTCCAATAGAGAATCATCACCTTCCAGACGGATACAATCATCAGCATCCACAAACTGCCATTAAAATGTCCCAGTTAAACACAGAGCATAAACCCCTTACCTCAGTCGTGGTGTCGGGTCAACATCAGGACCATGAAAGCACCGAGGTCGTCCTCAATGATGCCCTCATACCATCCTACCACAAAGGACCTGGGTCTTTAACAAACGGAGCTTACATCCCAAATGATCACAGCGGCTTTTCGCAAAATGACTACAACATGTCAAGCACAGCACATGTAAGTGGGAACATTGTGAACGGTGACGCCAGAGTGGATGTTTGTCACTACCAGAGTTTGGTGGCCACCACTCAGACCTCTTTGCTGCAGGGTCAAAACAAACACCAGCAGATGTTGCAGCAGACTCAGGTTACGGCATCTTGTTTGACGCCGTTTCCAATGCAAAACCCTTCCACACTGGATTTAGAGCAGTTTCTAGCTCTGTCGCAGCCTCAACACAACCAATCACCTACAGATGCCTACAACATGATGAACACCACGACACCAAACACACACAGCAAGGTAAGACACCCAATCATTTTATATATCAATGTTATTTTATGGTATAGGTAATTAGTTGTAGCACTTTCCATGACAGAAATGCATGTGAAATTTTTGCAACTTGGGGGTAAGGGTCAAAACAGGGGTTAAGATGAAACACATTTAAAGGTAACAACAGCTGTGTGAATCATGTTGAAAATCCTCTGCATTTACATTTTCAGGTCTGTAAACAAAAAAATAACAAATGAAACTGAAAACTGATTGTCGCGCCCTGGGTAAATTGCTGTGGAAACACTATATATGAGCATCCTGGGGGTGTTTTTTCAGATCACATGTTCAGGTTTTAGTGCATTTTTTCATCTTCAAAGCCTAAGATATGATAGTTTAAAAAAAAAAAAAAAAAAAAAAAAAAAGCTAAGTGCATGTTTTCACTGTGGTTTCATTAGGTTTTAATTATATTTTTGTCATTTTCTGTACTTTGTTGAAATTGGTAACACTATCTCAGACCAGCTGGCTTTGACATGTGGAGTCCCCCTGGGGTCCAGTTTGGGACCTCTTTTGTTCAACTTTTATATGATTCCTTAATACCAGTTAATGCTCTGCAAAAAGCTATGTTACCATATTTATGCAGATGACACTCTACTTACATTTTACCTCAATTGTTTACATGTATCGATAGGATTTGTGGATTGACAGTTATTTAACATTTTAGGTCAGTAGATGTTTTTGGTCGCCAGTGGATGTTAGGGTCTTTATGGGTTAAAACATTCAGGTTTCTGACCCATTGATGAGGCCTGTAGTCTGTTTTGCTCTGTAATATCAGTGACTATCAACAATCCCAAGGCTTTATGATCTCCAACCCAACCCTCCAACCCCTTCAACCCCACTCTGTTCACTTTCACTGGCATGGAAATGGATTTTTTTCCGAGTCAACACACAGAGGCCCTGGGCGGTCATGGGGCTCAGTGTAAACTGTGATGATGTGACCAGACATGCCATGTAAATAAGACAAGGAGGAGATGGAGCAGCGCAACACAGTCACAGAAAACAGTCAACCACAGTCTATTGAACTACACTGCACTGAACGTCACTGCGTTTCATTCAGTTGTGTGTCAAACATACATCAAATGATAGTGGACACGCAGCAGATCATGGCCAGATAGGGATTAAAACCACCTTAACCCTTAAAAACCCAAAAGCATCTACCCATCTAAGATGTTTAAGAACTTTCCAACCACTAATCCTATCAATACAATGAAATAATTCAGGTAAAAATCTTAAATTTTTCCTTGATTATGATGATGTGTTTGCAAAGAAATTAATGTTGATGCCACGAGACAGACCTGTTCATTTATATTATATTATATTATATTATATTATATTATATTATATTATATTATATTATATTATATTATATTATATTATCATCATTATTATTTATTAGTATTTCAAAAGTGCAACTGTCTGTTTTTTGTTGTTGTTATATTTTCTTTTTTATATTTATATTTAATCTTTTGTCTATACATACAATGTTATGTTGCTACTGGAATCTTAATTTCCTGGATCAATAATCTAATCTAATCTAATCATTTCCGTCATGCCAGTTTGTGGAAAATCATTCTGCAAACTCTGCTTAATCATTAGAAAATCAGAAAGGTCTAAGTAAAACAAGAGCTCTGGTTTTATTTATTTTCTTTAGCAAATAGAACATGCGTGTATTTTTAACTGTGTAGTGAATATACAAACTCAAACAGAAGCCTATTATGTGGGTTAAACAAACAACATGACAATACTTGTGTGACCCTTTCTGTATTTATACATGTAATTTTTTCCAACATATTTCCTGCATTACATACAGTACATCATAAACATATGTTACACTGTTGCGCAGTAATAATGATGAATCAGACGGATGTCATATTCTCTGCATCATCTATTTTTTTCTGTGTTATTCTTACATTCTGTTTAGTCTTTCCAAGCATGAAATCCGCAAGGGAGGATAAAAACGGCAAAGAGCCAGCAGTGAGAGAGTACAATAATGAATAGAATAAGGTCGGGACGGGCTGCAGTCGGCCCCTGAGATGACCGACCCCAGCAGGCATCCATTCATTCTGCCCCATTCACTATCCACTGTTATTCTTCAGGGTCAGTGACTGATGCTGAAAGAAAAATACTGGCAGGACGGTCAGTCGAGCACGAGTTATGCTGACCTACAATCTGACTGTCATCATTACCTAATGCGGGATGGGAGGGAGGCAAACAGACACACTAGTCTGAGCTCCACACTTTGATTTATGCTCATTCTGTCGACCTGTTCTTACTGTAGAAAGAAATCATACACACACACACATACACACACACACACACACACTTATACCCTCATAGTGCAAACACAGAATAACTGAAGCGTGATTGACTCAAAGGCTGCATTTACACTGCAGGACAAACAGGCCAAAATCTGCTTTTTTTTTTTCCAGATTTACAATCAATTGTCACTGATTCTTTTTTTTTTTTTTTTTTAATCTGAATTAAATTGTTACTGCTTAAATTGATTTACAATTATAGAAAAAATACTGATTTGTGTTGTTGCTGTGAAGCTGATGTTAAATAAAGTGTAGATTGTTAATTTGAATATAACACATACAGTAACTATGATGCAAATTAGTGACATTAAGCATAATTCTCATAATAGTAATTAAACCAATTTTCCAGTCTCAGGTGTGTAGATTATTTTATTGACGCTACTATTGATCAGTTATCCCCATCAACAATCAAACAAAGCAAAAATGATCCAAAAATCAGTAGAATGTCATGAATTTAATAACACCGTTACAGAAATTGATCCATGAACCAAGGTTATTATCATTAATGAAAACTAATGAAATGACGAAAACTAGAATTGTAAAAACATTTTTGTTAACTGAAATAAATAAAAACTATAATTAAACCAAAAAACGGTAACTAACTGAAACTGTATTGTGTGCTTACAAAACTAACTAAAACATATAAAAATTATGGATAAAAATCCCTTTGTTTTTGTTTTTGTCAGTGTCCGATTGATTTAAAATCGATTTATTTCCCTTGAGCGATTTTAGCTGCTGGCACCATATGACACTTAACAGTCTGTCACTTGTGGTTTCCAGTCGTCTTCTGGTCCCCACTCTACCTGGAAACATGGAGACTAAAATTGGGAGAAAGCAGCAGAGTCCTGTCTGGGATTTATTTGAATACGACGACAGAGAAGAAGAGAAAAGAGACGAAAAAACTAAACTGAAACTAAGCATTTAGGAAGTTACGAAAATGAATACAAACTAGCAACCCTGCTCTAAAAACTAATTAAAACTAACTGAATTAGAGAAAAAAAAGTCAAAACTAAATAAAACTAAACTATAATGAAATATCCAAAACTATTATCACCTTGCCATGAACATCAGGGGTCAAAGGTCACCAGGTAACACATGTACATTCTCAGAGTGTTGAACAGCACCTCATTATAAAAAGTCTAATTGTTTTTTTCAGATTTTTCAAGAAACAGGAAAACTTAACCAGAAATTTAGTATTTGATGATTTACGGAAACAAGTCAAAAAAAAAAAAAAAAAGATTTGGGCAATTATTTTAGGAAGGTGATGATATGCTCCTCAGAACCTTAAAAACAAAGCAGCTCATCATACACTACGTTCACACTGCAGGTAAAAGTGGCCCAAATCTGACTTTTTTTTTTTTTTTTAACTCTTATGTGACCCATATCTGACTTTTAGTGCACACAAAGTAGTATTCTGTTCACATAATATACAATAAATCACTTTTCAGACCCTCTAGGAGCCATTATTGCACATCATATTATTGTCTTCTGCTTACGTTTGTCTGTCACTTGCATTTTCTATGTCTTCTTTCTTTTTTTTCTTTTTTTTTTTTTACACGTGCAGATGCAACAGAACTAGATAAATTAGATTAACCTGTATACATGGATGAAGACGTCAAAGTATTGAGGAGAAATCCAGGTGTATTAATCTGATTTCTCATAATCAGATTACACTGTTTACATGATCACTAATAATCTGATACCTCCAGAAATCAGATAATGATTGTACATTAACTCTGCCAGTTAACTTGAACAAACTGAATACGTTTATTACAGACATTTACTAAAGAATCACAAAAACCAGACTGAACAAAGCACTGCAAAACATTTTATGACCTGTACAACTGCCGTATTTTACACAGAGAACTGCATTATGGGTTGCTTATAGCATCAATTTGTTTTGTTTAGTCTAGAAATTGGACCCTCACTGCAAAAATCTAAATCTTACCAAGTGTATTTTTCTCATTTCTAATCAAAATATCTCATCACACTTAAAATAAGACATAATCACCTAAAGAGTAACTTTTCAGTGGAATATAAGAATTATTTTTCAGACAGTAGATCTTGAAAATTTTATGTTAAGAAATCTTACCCAGATAATTTTCACTTGTTCCATTGGCAGATAAGATTTGGTAAGATTTAGATTTTTGCAGTGAGGGTACAATTTCTAGACTAAACAAAACAAATTTATGCTATAAACATCCCGTAATGCAGTCCTCTGTGTGAAATACGCCATTACACAGGTCATAAAATGTTCTGTATGTAAAACAGATCATATAACAGATTCCTTTGAATGTGACCAGTGTGCTGTGTTTTCCAGTTGGAGAACGGCTGCCTGCTCAGTACGTCCAACGCAGCGTATTTCAGGACCTGTCTGATGCCCAATGGAAATGGAATGGTACCAGGAAACATCCCTGTACCCTGCCCTGAGGGACTCCCACCCCTGCAGGACCCCCAGAAGTCTGGATTTTTCCTCTGAGGGGGAATTCACACAAAAGACACAAAGAGGATTTAAAAGAAAAAAAAAAAAAGACGAGCAAACGTGGAAGGAAAATGGAAACAAGTTCTGATCCCACAAGCATTCTGATGAAATGAAAGATGAGATGTCAGATGAAAAGGTCAGGTTGTCTCTGTAGCATTTGTTTCACTGAGCCCGTTTACATGACCATAAAAATCTGATAACTGGGATTAATTAGATAATTGTAATAATCAGATCTGATGCGTTTACATGCACTTGAGAAATAATCAAAAAACTCTGCTTTGGACATCTCAGGCCATAGAATCAAACTTCTGTTATTGTCACTTTATTTTCTACAGTATCTTTTTTTTTTTTTTTTTTTTTTTTTTTTTTTTTTTTTTTTTTACAATTTTCATTCTGAACTGGTTACTGAACGGGCTGAAACATAAAAAAAAAACAAATGTTGTTTTTTCACTGAGCCTGTTTACATAACCATAAAAATCTGGTAACTGTTAGTAATCAGATAATTGTAATAATCAGATCTGAGGCGTTTACATGCACTTCAGAAATAATTGAAAAACCCTGGTGTAGACATTTCAGCCCATTTTCTATCTTTTTTAAAATTTGCATTTAATGTGCAGATGCAAAGGAATTAAATCAAACAGATCAACAGGTATACATGCATGAAATCCAGGTGTTTTAATCTGATTTCTCATAATCAGATTATACTGTTTACATGATCAGTAATTTTCTGAAAACTCAACAAATCAGAAAACGATCAGAGTTTTAGTGTAAATGTAAACGGGTTCATTCTCATCCTACAGTGAGATGATTAAAAAAATAAATAAATAAATCAGTGGTGTAATCACAGATCTGGGGTTGCACAAGTAACTGAGAGACAAGAAACGATGACAGAAATGGTGTTTGTGTGTGTTTTATTATTGTGTGTTCACTCTGAGGTGTTTCCTGTGTGGATTACTTTTGTGCTCTTTCCACTTGGGTGATTTACCAGAACATTTACACCATCCATCACCTTCTTATCTGTAAATACACTGTCCTGAAGACGAGACACTGTGACAGAATAACAGCCGATACAAAACTGGTTCCTCCACATGTGTGTAGTTATACAATTATGGATACTAGGGATGGGAACTGATAAGAATGTAGAAATTCTGGTTCCATTTTTGATTCTCTTATCGATTCTCATTGAATTAGTACAAACTCTTTAATGTCAAATATGCGCTAACATTTTGGTTTTGTTTGTAACAAACCCCATAAAGGTGTAGTTAAAGGAGTGTTCCATCCACCTGCTGCTCCTCCGAACATGGTCGTCATGGAGATTATTCATAAACAAGAGTAAAGCAGGTTGACACAGTGAAATGATGTGAACATTAACAGTATCGATGGAACCCTGACGAGTTTAATGTTAGCAGCTGCGACGGAGGATGCCTCGCTGTAGGCTCCGCCCCCAGACTCACCACAGCCAATCGGAGCTGTTCCATTGGTGCAGTTTAATTGGATGCTGTGGTTAAATCCTTGCACATGTTGTAACTGTTGTAGATGGTCCTAGTGTCGTCTTTACTGGTCAAATACAACCAGACTTTAGAAAATACAAAAATGACCTGATGATCCATTTGACCTGACGTGATAATTTGGTTCGTTTTCTTAATAATTTTGTTCATTTGTTTGATAATTTAATAAATCTCTGTTCATTTTCTTGATAATTTTGTTCATTTTGCTTTTTTTTTTGCTAATTTAATTCATCTTTGTTCATTTTCTTGATAATTTTGCTAATATTTTTGATAGTTTTGTTCATTTTTTCTCATCTTTACTGGTCAAATACAACTAGACTTTTGAGGAAACAACCAAAATACTGAAATGACCTGATGATGCATTTGACCTGATGATGTCACAGAACCGATAAGTGGAATAGTTAAGTAAATAGACTAATGATTCCAAGGAACTTATGCTATGTTCAGACTGCAGGCAAATGTGGCCCAAATATGATTTTTTTTTTTTTTTTTTGCTCATATGTGGCCTGTATCCAATCTGTTAAAGACACTTTGAACAGCACTAATCCCATTTTTTTCAAATCTGACCCAGACCACTTTCATATGCAGTCCTAAATATGATACGTGTCCGATATTTTACAATGCAACTTCAAAAACATATTTACCTCCATAAACACAGTGTGTGCCTGCGTGGTCATGTTTACATCAGGACCTCTTTTGTGCATGCGGGTCACTTCAGGGTCACATTCAGTTCATACTCAAAACTGATAGAAGTCTCATTTAATGTGTAATATGAACATGCACACAAAAAAATCAGATTTCACCAAAAACATCCGAGTTGTGCATTAAGACCTGCTGTCTGAACGTAGTCTTAGACACTGGAACCGGTTCTTGATTCCCATCCCTACACATAATTGGTCTGTAATCACTGTGACTGTATCCATCATGGATAGTCATCCTCTACAATTTTCATTCTGAACTTGTTACTGAATGGACTGAAGCATACAAAAAATAAGTGTTTTTTTTTTGTTTTGTTTTTTTTCAGTGTGTCCGTTTACATGACCATAAAAATCTGATAACTGTTAGTAATCAGATAATTGTAATCATCAGATCTGAGGGGTTTACATGCACTTCAGAAATAATTTAATAACCCTAGTTTAGACATTTCAGTTCATTATTGGGTTTATTTCAGAGTATGTACACAGTGATGGTAGACTCTATCTACGATTTCTTTTCTTTTCCACATGTTCAGATGTAACAGGATGAAATAAATTAAATTAACACTTAACATGCACGAAGACATGGAAGTACTGGGGAGGAATCTAGGTGTTAATCTGATTTCTCCTAATCAGATTACTGCTGACATCAGATTATACGGTTTACATGATCACTGTGAATGAGATAACTCCACAAATCCGATAATTATCAGAGTTTTAGTGTGGATGTAAACGGCCTCATTGTCACTCTTTGGCACAGTACTTCAAACAAGAACATTTTCCAGGAACATAAGCCTGATCATCATGTCTGCTGGTATTGTGTTTGTCTTTCAATGTTTAATATGCATCTGCAGGTGAGCGACCTTGACATTTGGTCTGAAAACATCAGATGATGACTTTCAGTGTTGGTTTGTCCCACGCCACCCAGGTGTGAATTATATATGGGGTTGGTAGATGTATTGTCTCACTGTTGACCTACATGTCAGCAATACAGCATTTCCATTTAACTCTTAAAACTGTTGAGATTTTAACAGATGAAGTTATAAATGACATAGGAAGGATTTATCGCTGCTGTCACACAAAGACCTCGTCGTTTCTGTGGATTTTCAGTTTTCAGTGGCGTCAGTTTATCACCTTTATCCTAATGCTGCATTTTAGCCTGTTTGAGGTTTACATTGATGTTGATGTTGTGCACTTATATATGTATGTTAAAGACATAATCAGAAAACATCTGATTTGTCGGACAGTGGCGCTGAAATCAGCAATGAAAAAGCATTTTCATTTCCTGAGCGGAGACGCTGTGGAAATGTCCCGTTAATGCCTTGACCCGTAATTGTAAATAATATATTGCAACTGTGAGTGGAAGAGGAAGTGCATGCAAGTACTGCTCACTTTTATTTTCCTCTTAAATGTCATAAAGATCAAGTTTATTTCTGTTATCCCCAAATATGTAGTTTTTCCAATATTCATATAATATCAATAGGTTTTGTTTTGTTTTTTTTTTTAAAGTGATGCTCCAGCCACCAAAGAGTCCAATCCCTCCCATGAAATGTAAAAATTACATTGACGATATTGACAATCAAGGATGTTAAGATTGTTTTAGTTCAGGGGTCACATCCAGACTAATAGGATCTCAAGTAAAATACTATCATAATTATCTATAAATTATGGCAACTCCCAGTTTTTAAAGAAAAAAGTTATGAAAATGTTTACATTTACAAACTATCCTTTCACAAAAAAGTGACTAACATGAACAAATATGAACAAGGTGCAATTTTAACATATTTCTTCATTTTAGTGCATTTTTTCTTCTTGTTGTTTATTTTGTACATATTTGTAAAAAATGTACTTTGTGCTTATTTCTGTTCATTTTGTACATGTTTCTCAAATTTCTGTGTATTTTTAACATTATTTATTTTACTGGTCCGACCCACTTCAGGTCATATTGGGCTGAATGTGGAAGCTGAACTAAAATGACTTCAACTCCCCTGCTCTGAACTGACCACATTCACACAACAGCCATTTCGAAGTGTGAAGCTCAAAATGTTCCAAAAAGGATATTGTTGAACTGCTTCATGTCTTATGAACACAGGGGATCTGTTATTATTACCAACGGCCGCAGGTAACACCGTATTTGAAGATAAAACCACAGCTCAGTGTGTCTCCTCAATAAGAAAATTAGTTATTGGCTGTCCTAAAAGTTGATAAATGACAACAAGAACACTTATAATGTCAAAACAGTTTGGTTCACAGTTTGTCACTACCTGATATTTACCTGGAACTGATTTTTTCTTGACATGTGTGAAAGTACTGTTTGCTGTAACTGGAATATTAAGCAATTTATGACATTTTCTGGAATGTCAAAAGAAAAAAACAACAAATGTCAATATCCTGTGTTATTATGTTACTTGTTGTTTTAGTAGCTATGAAATATGATTCCTAATTATCATAGTTTATACAATATATCAAAAGAATATGTGTGTGTGTGTGTGTGTGTGTGTATAGTCAGATAAGAGTGGCTGACATTAGCTTGAAAGCTAATCTTTTATTAGCATCATATATTAGACGCCTTTTCCAAATCAGTAACCTTTATTTATTTGAGAACAAATGTGAATCTTCTATTTCATCACTACTAAAACTGAAGATAACCTTATTTTAATTTAATATATGCATTTATAAAAAACAAAAACAAAAAAAATGCAAAGGGTTTGTGGTGCTGCTACCAAATGTTAGCATGCTAACAAGCCAAACTGTGATTGTCATTTTAGCGCCGGCTCTGTCAGTGGTGCTTTGCTACTGTTTCTATAGTTTAGCTGTGATTTTTATTTGTCATATTGGAGTTCGGAGCAGTTGTCAGATACATGGGGTTGCATTAGTGGGTTTGTCGTTTTCCATGTGGATGTTCATATGTTGCAACTTCCTGGAGATGAACGATTCACATGGGAAATACAGACACTGTAGTTTCTGTCAGTTTGATTTGAGCTTTATATTATAAACATGTAACTGATGTCAGATTCATGCCTTCTTTTCCCTCTGAAATGACGTGAATGCAGGATTATTCACATCACCTGCACAAACTAGCCATTTAACATTAGTAATTAGCATTTAGAAACTCAAAAACCAAAAAAACTGAAGGTGAAGTGGCGTCAGTGGCTCTGTCGTTGAATGTCCTGAATACTGTAAAGGCATTTGAAACATGAAGCTTTGGTTTCACTACAAAAAAGGTGCTTCAAAGCGACTTATTGATCTTGCTAGTATTAGCTGATGACAAGATGCATTTACACGTTTGCCTCATTTATTATTATTTTATTTTTTTGTAAATCGACTTTTCTTATAAAACAGAATAATGTGAGATCAAATGATGTATGAAAAAAAGTGATCATTTTTCCAAGGTGCTTTAAAAAAAAGTGTGTGTGTGTGTATACATGTATATCTGATTTTTAATGGTGTTGTTGCAAGCACTACTTTAAAATCACTGCTCTTAAAAACTCTTTTCAAGCACTGGAGGTAGTGTTGTAGAAAAAAAAAAAAAGCATTTTTTGATTCCATGCTGTTCCCAAGAGTTTTGTGTTTGACCTTTAATGTCATGTTTGACCACACTTCAGACACAATATTGTGCCATAACCCAGGACTTGGATGAAGAGTTTATTTCACTTGAATATTTTATTCAAAATATCAGAAATGTTTAACTGAAGTTGCATTTTTATTATATCTCTCCAGTCGACTTTATCCACAAGGTACGAAGTAACTGCAAACTGGAATATTTACCTGTCCGCTGTGGAACTGGAATTCCCTCCTTAAACTGTATTATTTGTTGATTGTTAATTCACACAGACTTAAAGTAGTGTTTTTATCACTGAAAGTTGTAGCTCTTTATGCTCTTTGACATTTTTCAAATGCAGTTTGTCTTCGAACCATGTGTTGATGTGTGCTCTTGGGTCCTGAAAATAAACGATTCTGTGCAATCACATTGAACTGTGTTTGTCTCTGACCCTGCATGTCGAGTTATTTATATAAAACCATCCATACACATGATAAAGCACATTAAAATCAGAATGAGCTTTATTTGCCAAGTTTCTGCACACAAATGAGGAATTTGACTGCATCTTAACATTAGCTCTCTTTTAGGAAATATCAAACAAAACATACAAATTTTTACGAAATTGTACAAATACTGTGTGAAAGAAACAGTGCTCAAATCTGTTAGTTTTGGCGTACATATAAGTTACAAGTACAGAGACTAGAATAAAGATTAAAAACAGTAAAATGTAGAAATTTAAATAGAATATAAAAACCCTACCTAAATGTATTTACAATTATAGGAAAAAAAAGAAAACTAACAGAGATAACAACCAGATGCATGATGGGACCTCAGAGGGTTTCAACCCTTAAGTGGCACTCACCACCATCAACCTGAGGAGGCTTTTAGCCGCTGGTGCTGAACCCTTTCCCAAAACACACACACACACACACACACACACACACACACACACACACACACACACACACACACACACACACACACACACACACCACTACCATCCATTTCCACCCGTCGGTTCTTAAGCTTTTTGCACCAGGGTTTGTGTGAAGTCACGCCTGCTCAAAAGCAAACAAACACACTGACACCAGAGCTGATCCTCCAGAGACGAAAACTACAGCAACAGCAGCGGAAAATAATATCCACTGTTTGGACAGTCTAGAAAACAGACAGCACAGTTTATCTAAAAGAAAAATGTTTCTGTCATTATGTGTATGTATATTATTTTTGGATTTTGCATCATTTTTTTCAAGGTTTTTCTTCTGCATCTTTCGCACTATTATCCTCTGTTTCATGTTGTGCATCATTTTCATCTTGTTTTATCTTTTACCGCATCTTGTCTCTTTTTTTATGTAATTTCATCTTGTTTTTGCATAACTTTTATTTGCGTTTTGTCTTTGTGGTCAGTTTTGCCCTGTTACATCATTGTCATGCTATCTCATTTATTGTGTATTTTGCATAAGAAACACTTTTGCCTTTGTTAGTGTTTGTTAGTCATTGTATTGTTTGTCAAGTTTCATTATTATTTGTTCTAAAATATATGCAGATCTAAACCTAATGGAGCATACAAACATGGTTAATGCTGACATCAGTGTGCCCTGGTGTATGTAAGTACCTTTGTTTCTCTTGTATACACTTCAGTAAAAAATGTGAAACAGAAACATAGACCTAATATAACCAAACATTCGACTAGAGACAAGGACAACAATGGGGTGAGATTTTACAATGGATGTATGTTATAATATGTATAAAGTGCAAATTGGAGTTTTTATACAGTCAGTGGATATGTACAGGGATTAGGTCTATTAAAAATATATGTTTATGTGTATATTATTATAGTGAAAATTAGTCTGAGTTTCATACATAGTGCAAATTAGTCCGTTTTTATACAGAGTGCAAATATAAGTTTGTGAGTGAGTGAATTGGAGTCAGAGCGATACTTAATGAAAAGAAAAGTAGATCATTTACTCCTTCAAGACTTCAGTTTACACGTCTGTCATAAGAAAGGAGCAGACAGTGTTATGGCAGATGCTTTGTCCCGGTCTATGTCGATCTAGATTGTTAAACCAACCATCCCATACAGAATAGGAATTTAACACTATAGGGGAGTGTTAAATTCTAGGGGTGGGAGGTGTTAAGGGTTAGTGATTCTGATTCCGTTGATGTGATGTGTCAGTTGTGATTCTGTAAGGCAGTGTTTTTCAACCTTGGGGTCGGGACCCCATGTGGAGTCGCCTGGAATTCAAATGGGGTCGGCTGAAATTTCAAGTAACTGATAAAAATAAAACTTACTAATAAACAGTGTATGGTGAGTTGACAGAGACAATCCCAATAGATAAAAGACATGACAAACTGTGAGTCTGAAACTGCAGCACTGTGGTTCTGTTTATCTGTCAAATGTTCATTGTGGTCGGTTTCAGATCCTGCAGCTCTTTCATTACACTGGGTTACAAAAAAATGTTTTTTGCAAGTTGTCTAGGTTTTTTCAACTGAATTCGGACCATTTTGCACCGCTAAATCCAAAAATGACATCTGTTTTTCTCAATCAGGTCAGGTTTTTTGCTAATTTGATTTTGAAAAATTTAATCTTCTCACAAAATATAATAATTAATACCAAAATAAGATTGGTAAGCACACTTTATGAAACTTGTGACTTGATTCCTGTTAGGTACAATGGTGTATTCAGCGCAGATGTAGCAGAATACGTCAGGCTTATTTTTGCAAGATCTTCTAGTTGAAGCCATTTCATTCACCTGTAATATTAAAAAAAACATTAATCATAAATTGGCAAAAGTAAAATCTTCCGAATTCGTTTATTGCAAGAAATATGAAAGAATTTTGTATCATATGGTGTGAAAATGCCCATAAATGTAAGCAAAAATGTTAAAAAGCCAATATGTAGCATAGTTCAGAAAGTTGACCTGATTGAGCAAAATTAATGTGATTTTTGGATTCAGCACACCAAAATTATCCGAAATCAGCTAAAAAAACTGAAACAATAAATGTGTTGTTGACCAGTGTAATTCATAGTTTCAGTTCTTGTTTGTTCAGTATTAATTGTCAGCCTTGTAAATCCAAGCTGGACTGACTGTACGTACAGTATCCTGACAGAGGAAAATAAAATTCTCACTTTGTGCAGTAATCTAAACCTGGATTTACTGCCTCGGTCCATAATAATATACATTATATAGACTGAATGTCGTCTAAAATTAACATTTATTTACAACATAGTACAGCAAACTATGACATGATCAAAAACAAATTAATTTTAGCAAAAAAAAAAGTTGAAACCAGCCAGAAAGCCAGAAACTTGTGACGTTAAAATGGGGTCATGAGCCAAAAAAGATTGGGAACCACTGCTGTAAGGCGTAAATGTAATGTACAGATTATTATCGTAGAGTTAAACAGACGTTTGCAGTTTTTCCTCAGTTGTCAAGAACTTCATTTACTATATGTTGACACTTTTTCTTCAGAAAATGGTTTAAACTAAAGCTCAGAAGCTGCAGTACTGACTGGAAGAACAGCCAAAGGGAAGCTGTGTTCTCCCAGATTAAAGCCGGACAGTGCAGGTCTGGGAGTGCAGGGCGCCGTCTGCTGCCGATGCTACATCTTTAATGACCCGCTCCGAATCATTTATCAGAGTTTGTCTTCTCCCGCCGTCTTCAGCCGGTTAACTTTGCCTGCTTGTGACGTGACCAATCATCCAAGCGCGATGTTGTGTGTCCCACTTTAGACTCAGGAGCTGCTGCATCATATATAGCTGCCAACACAGGCCGCCCGCTAGGCCTGCTGGGAAAACTGAGCCGCACACAGTGAAAATCTGTGTCGGTGTTTTCTAATACACCAACATTTTAGATTAAAAAGAGATAATGTTTGCATTGTAGACGATAAAGATTAAAGGTTAGATTTACATTTAAGCCTTTTTTATACTGGTATAGTTTGTACTCGCTAAAACATATTTCACCCTTTATGTTATTTAACTCTTTCGTGCATGAATTGTTAATAAACTAGTGTTTTGTTTTGGGTTTTCTTTTTTTTTTTTACATAAAACATATCAGGTTCCAAATTCAGTCCAATATAATGTAAAGTAGGTCAGACCAGTAAAATAACAACATAATAACCTATAATTAATGAAAACTACCACCTTTTTTCCATGTTTTGAAGTGAAAAAAGTAAAATTACATTGTCAATATGTTTATATCTATAAAATATCCTTTAAAAAAATGTGAATAATATTAAAAAAGGTGGAATTTCTTAAGGAAAAAAAGTCCAATTTTAATACTGTTATGCCTCAGTTTATTACAAAGTTCCTGTTGTTTGTGGTTGTTTAGATTATAATTATGATGTTAAAAATTTGAGAAATATGAATAAAATGAACACAAATAAGTAAAATTACAAAAAAAACTCAATAAACAATCACAAAACTAGCAAAAAAAAAAAAAAAATGAACAAGAATTTGAGAAGCATCAACAAAATGATATAAAGATTACACTCATTTATTTATTTATTTATATTTATATTTATTTATTTATATTCACAGACCAATGGGATCTCAAGTGGATTGGGCCAGTAAAATAATAACATGATAACCCATAAACAATGTTTAAGATGCACAAAATTTTGAGAAACATGAACAGAAATTAACAAAAAATTACAAAAAATTAAGAAATATGACCAAATAAAAAATACCAAGCACATAACATGCACACAATTTTGAGAAACATGAACAGAAATAAACCAAAAAAATACGAAAAAAATAAAAAATAAAAAAAATCAACAAATATGACAAAATAAAAAATAATAAGCACATAACATAACATGCACAAAAATATAACAAACATGAACAAAATGAACAGAAATAAGCAAAGATTACAAAAAATTTACAAAATAAACAATAAGAAGACAACCAGCACAAAAATGAACAAAAACTTGACAAACATCAACAAAATGATGTTGTTGAATTGCAGTTACTTCTCGTTGCACATTTCATGTTGTTCATATTTGTTCATGTTATGCAGATTTTGTTTTTATAGAATAATTGGTTCCATTCATTTCATCAGTCTTGATGTTGTGATGATAAAGTGATGAAGAAGGAAACTAATGGACGACTTAAAACTACAACTAAATACTCCGGGAAACTACAAATCCCATTGAACTGTAAATTACATTAATGAATCATTTGCGTTTATTTTCTTCCCACCTGCATCTTTTATGCTGTGTATTTACAGTTGGGTCTTTGTGTTGGATGTTTCACACCTCCATGCATCCCTCCGTCAGTGTCTTTGTGTCACTGCTGCTCCATAGAAACCATATAAAATATTTACCTCCTTCTATAACCACTCAGACCCATTCCCTGATGGAAAATATGGACAGTGAGCGTGTGCAGATGCTGACCTGCTTTCAGACCACTCAGGATGACACACTGGTGTTTTAGATGTGTTCAAAGCCCAGTCATGTTCAGGTCTGTGGCTTTTTTTTTTCTTTTTTTTGGGGGGTGGAATTTCATTTTCTGTTATTTCATTCAGGAGGTCAAACATAATTCTGCTTTATTAGTGTATTCTGTTTATATTATTTATTGTTTTTATCTCTTCACACTTTCCTTTTTTTTGCTTTTTTGCTTTTTGCTAGGGTTTTTTTCTAGAATGTTTTTGCATGCAACTGAGTTATTGTGACCAAATAATTTCCGGTTGGGTCTCTATTACAGTTTTCAAAAAAATACAAGCGATATTTCTATAATTTTGACAAAGTACTGTAGGTGTTTCCATTGAGGAATGTTTTGCTTCTGATCTGTGATTCTAGTAAAGTCCCGTCTACCTGTCTCACGATATGTCATAGTGTAACCGGTAGTATCGGATTCTGCGTTGTGTTCTTTTTTTTAATGATGAGACCCGCACATGTGTCCTTGGAGGCAGTCTCCGTTTATTGTTCTGACTGACAAAAGTGACAGAAAACATAAAAACCTCCGGTCAGTATCCCACGTAAAACACACTCCTGCACAAACCAAATGATAAAGAGATGTGTTTAAATACATTATAAACGCCTGATACAGCCTAAACTAGCCAGTTCATGTAAAAAAAAATTAAATTAACAGAAGTTAAACCAAAAATTTTCACGAACGGTACAGCTGCTTACCTCTCCCACAGAAATCCAGAACAAAAGGGAGGAGGCAAAGGCGCGAAAACTTCGGTTATAGTGCGCAGTGTCACACCGTAAATTGTTCGCAGGGGAACAGACCAAAACCAAAAGTTCCGCACACTGATCCGGAGGCCCACAATGTCAGGTACCAACCAAAAGAAATTGGAATAAAATGAACAGATTTTGTGTAATTATAACAATACACAATATAATATACATACCCACATTGCTGCTAAATAATTGACCCTGTTACAATAGTTCTCACAGTGAGGGGGGGTGCAGTCCGTGCGTACCTCACAATTTCACTCTGCAGGCACGCCCAATCATCCCAAGGCAAAGTCCTTATTTATGGCAGTGGCCAAGCGTAGTGGATTTCTAGGAGAATTATACAGAATTCACCAATGAGTTGTGGATCCAGAATTTCCAAATGACCTGGCAACATTTAATGAACTGTTATGTTGAACGTCTTGATCTTTGAGACTTTTATGACATTTCTGTTTCCATAACCAGTTTTCTATTGTGCAATTTACATTTTGAGCATTTCTGAGGGTAATGGAAACCCAGCTGCTAAAGACTAAATGTCTAAATTCAGAGTTCTATTGCAGACTCTATTACTTTATATGATCAGAAGATTTTTAAGAGGCTATTATTTTAACCTATCTCTGACCATAAAAATCTGATAACTGTTAATAATCAGATAATTGGAATAATCAGATCTTATGCGTTTACATGCACTTCAGAAATAATTGAAAAACCCTGTTTTAGATGTTTCAATCCATTATCAGATTTCAGTAGAATCAAACTTCCTGTTATTGAGACTGTTTACATTCACACTAATACTTTGATCATTATCAAATTTGTGGGGTTTTCAGATTATTAGTGATCATGTAAACAGCATAATCAGATCTGTTTTTTTTTTTTAATCAGATAACAGCAGTAATCTAATAATTATAAGTAATCAGATTAACACACCTGAATTTGTCCCCAATACTCTGATGTGTTCATGCATGCATACAGGTTAATCTGATTTATTTAGCTCTTTTACTTCTGCATGTGTAAAAAAAAAACCCAAATAAATAAAACAAAACATATGGTAGAAAATGGAAGTGACAATGACAGGAAGTTTTTTTCTACCATCAATACATCTGAAAGAAATCTGAAATGTCTGAACCAGAGTTTATGGCTTATCACATTTCTACAGTTTCTTGTATGTCCAGATGTAAAAGAATTTAAAAAATCAGATTAACAGGTATAGATGCATGCTCCACAAATCAGATAATAATCAGAATATTGGTGTGAATCTAAATGGACTCATTGTGTATGTCTGTTAGTTGAGTTCAGTTGAAACCTGTTAAACTCTGGTCCATTTGTTTCTAGTGGGAATCATTTCAACGTAACACAAAATAATGGTTTAGCCGACAGCTGAAGCCTCATTCATTAAACCAAGTTATGATCGGAAAACAAGAATCAAGAAAAGGTAAGACAACATTCATCATTATCTCTTAATGATGTGACCTTTATTTTTCATTCAGTGAAATTTAACAGTAGAAAAAAATCCTTGTACTGTTGGATCCGTTTAGTGTTAGCTTAGCGCTGTTAGCTTAGCGCTGTTAGCTTAGCGCTGTTAGCTTAGCGCTGTTAGCTTAGCGCTGTAGAGTTTGTCTCAGTGTTCTGTTGTTTTATTAAGGTCTTATTTGAACAAAATATTGAGAGTATGAAGAAAAATAACAAAAAATGGAGAACAAATGAATCAAATAATGCTAATTGCAGACCATATTAACAAAAGTAGATAATGTTAAGTTTAAAAAAAATTAACAAAAAATGAATGCAAGAAAAACTGAAGAAAAAGAAACATAAAGAGGAGTAAAATGAATTTTAAAAATTGTTGACAAAATGAACAAAGTAATCAAGGAAATGTATAAAATTAACAAAATCACTAAGAAAAAATAAAATGGGGAAAAATAATCAAGAATGTTAATTTAAAAAATCACCAAAGGACAATGGGCAAGAAAATTAGTGAAAATCAACATAAGGGTAAATTAAAAAAAAAGAGCAAAACCATTAAGAAATTAACAAAATAATCAGTAAAAAGTAAAAATGTAAAAATGCAAAATGCAAAAATGTATAGAGAATTTGACTAAAATCAATGAGAAAATGAACAAAAATTACATAAAATATTTGACCATTTAATTAATTACTAGTTTGAGTTTTGTTCTGGTTTTGTTCAGTTTTTAGCAGATGTTCTTCTAGTTATGAGGATGTATAGAATGTGCAGATTACAAGCATCACATAACGTTACCACGGCAACGCAGATGGAACCGAGGGAAACTGGGCGTAAGAGTCTCTTTAATTGCAATTTTGTTATTTGTAAATAACTTTTTTCTTGTAAATAAGCATTTTGCTTTGAAATCTGACTCTGATCAGAGTTTTAACGTGCACATAAACGGACTCAGTAAAGTGTAAAACTCAACATACAGAACACAGATGGACTTTTCTATCCGAATCTTTTCTGTTTCTGTGTGAGTAAATGTGGCGCTACATCACATTGGCCTGTCTCCACACACCCTGTCTGCACCCGTCGACATGTCAACGTACATTACATCCACCTCAGCACACAGATAACACACTCCATCTCCACTCTGCAAAGGTGGAAAAAAGAACTACGTGAGTTACAACAATAAATAATGAACACAGCCCTTATTTGAGGTTGCACTGTAACATAACAGTGTTTTAGACAAAATACAACATGAATAAATAAGGTCAAAACACAGAGATCTAAATGGAGGAGGTAGAAGGTTGAACCAAATAATAGTTGGTGCTAATTTTAACTCAAATCACCTCAGTGTGACTTCATCAATATTCTGCCTGTTACTAAAAGTTTTGTGTATTTGCAGATCCAGTGTGATCTGTATGTTGTAGCTAATGCACATGTGTAAATGAACAAAACAATTACAAAAATATCTCCAAAAATGAACAAGATAAAAAATAACAACAATAAAACATGCAAAAAAAATTAGCAAGATTTTGAGAAACATCAACAAAATGATGTAAACATCGCACTTTCTTTTGTTAGAATATTTCAGGTTGTTCATAGGTCATTCACAGTCACAAAAAAGTAAAATTACATGAATATATTTAAATTTACAAACTAAACTTTCACAAGAAATGTGAATAATCTGAACAAATACGAACAACTTGAAATGTCTTAAGAAAAATTAGTGTAATTTTAACAACATTCTCTCTGTAACTAAATGGTTTGTGTATTTGTAGATCCACTGTGATCTATAAGTTATAATGTACATGTGTAAATGATAAACTGAGGCAGAATATTGATAAAATTGATATTTTTGCAAAATAATTCCAGGTTATTCCACTTTTTTTTTTTTTTTTAAAAGAAGGTGGTTAGTAGATGTAAACATTTTCATCGTGTAATTTTACTACTTTCACTCAAAAGTTATAGGTATCTTTTTTTTTTATAGGTTATTATGTTTTTATTTTACTGATCTGACCTAGTTTAATTTCAGTTTAGTTTGAGCTAAAATGAATTTAACATCCATCTTTGGTTTGGTGGAATCCGTTCAGTCAATACATTCTGCATTGAAAGCATTGATGATGACATTTCTTAACTCTACCCCATAAACTCTTTAGGTTCTGGGCCAAACACAGATCAGAGTAAAGTGAACGAAGAGTGAAATGAAAAGCCTCGGTGATGTGGGCGTGGCCGGTCTCTGTCAGTCAAACATGTGGTCTGCACGGTCAGTGAATGCATCACACTGAGGTCGACACCTGCAGAATCAACACACACACTCTGATTAAAGGTCAGGACATTCAGTCACACACCATCCTCTGGAGGTTTCCTGACCTTTAAGCACATCTCTGCATATTGACTGTGGGCGCCTGCATCTACTGAACCTGCCTCTGATGAAAAACACCGATACTGTAGCAACAACTTACTGCATTTGATGGTATATGTTTTGAAAAATCATGTCCAGTGATGTGGTGAATCATATTGACACGATGAACAGTTTTATGTGAACACAGTTATTCAGCATCCCTGTGAAAATGCATAAAGAGTTAAATAAATGTCACATCTTACAAAGGTTTACACTCATTATAATCCATGATTTATGCTAGGCTTGTAATAGAAGTGTGAGGTCAATATACGTGGTTCACAGCTTTTCTTTAAAAAAAAAAAAAAAAGAAAAAAGCTGTCTACTGCGAAGGACATTCCATAAAAAAATTGTTTAAAATGTATCTGAAAAAACTGTTGCATCATACTGTTTCCACTCAAGACAATTATTTGATGTAAAAAGCCAAAACTTTTACTTACCGGGTTTCAAAAGGATGTAAAAATCACAATAACGGCTGGGGGAAATTATCAGCAGAAATTTTAGGTATGTTTACAGAAAACAAACCAAGTAGATCTGAGAGTCCGATCTATTGTCAAGACACACATTTTGTTTTTAAGGCTAAAGACAGGTGCTTCAGTTGTCTTTAGCCTTTAGTAACTGACATCAGAGTGATTTAAAATGAATGAATATGATCCATACAAATTAATATAAATCTGAAAATACATATAAATATGGTATTAAAGAGACCGAATGGACTCTAGGATGCTGTTTCCTTTTTGTTTCGATCAAGTCTGACAGGAAAACATCTCTGTTTGACCCTACACTGAGCAGCATTTTTGACCTTTAACCCCTGACCTTCAGCAAACACTGTTGTCAGTGATGTGGCTGTTGTTACTTCATCCTCTATGGAAACATGTCAAAACAGGTTATGTAGGTTACCAGCAGAGGAGGAGGAGGAGGAGGAGGAGGAGGTAGGTGGAGAATCCTTTCCAGTGGGAATCCTTTGAATTTAACACAAAACAATGGATTAGCCGATCGCAGAAGCTTCATTCATTTAAACCACGTTAGGATCTGAAAACAGTAAAGATAAAACATTCATCATCATATCTTTATAATGTGACCTTTATTTTTGTTCTTTGTGTTGTTCAGTGAGTTTTATCAGTAGAAATAGACTAATCCTTGTACTTTTGGATCTGCTTAGTGTTGGTTTAGCGCTGTTAGCTTAGCGCCGCAAAGTTTGTCTCATTGTTCTGCTGTGTTATTAAATTATTCGTGACATACACTGGTCTCAGACTGTTAGACTGGTTTACAGATTTGAACATTTAAGTTTTGTCCTGGTTTTGTTGAGTTTTTCGCTGATGTTCTTCTGGTTACATGGATGTCATTGGTACAAACATGTGCATGACAGTATGTGGGTGAATCTTCTTCTGTTCTGACCCTAAACCATAAAACTGAAGCTTTCACAGAACCAACAGGTGAACACGCTGGCATCATGTCCTTTAACTCTTTAATGGAGTTTGTTTTTCCTTTCATTTGACCAAAAACATTTCAGTTTCTGGCTGTTGCGTCGACTTTGATATGATGACGCTGAATAATTCAGGGGGTTTTCAGGGTTCTGCTGCCGAGTTTTCAGTTTTCCACAAAGCTGCTGAAGCTCACAGATCGGCCTGACATAAAAGCTCTGACATCTCAAGGGGCGATCACACACTGAGCTGCCAAAAATACTGGCAGTGTGTGTGTTTGTGTATAAGTGTATAAGTGTGTGTTCACTGCATCACTGGCCCAGACACAACCTTGACCCAGATACAGGGAAAACAAGCAGAGGAGGGTTCAAGGAGAAGAGGATATAGAAGGAGACAGCAAGGAAAGGAAGGAACCCAAGTCTAGAAAAGAGAAACAGAAGAAGAATAAAAGGTAGTCCAGAAGAGATGATCAGTATTATGGACAGATGGTGAAAAATGAAAGGAGAGAATAAGGATGGGAATAAAGAATAATGTATACAGAATAATTTCAAATCTCAGTTTGTGTGTACACATATACACATACATGTATACATAGACACATATAAATACACATACATGTACACATACTCATTCATATACTGTACCCATACATATACACCTACATGTACACATACTCATTCATATAATGTACACATACATATACACAGTCATATACACACATATACATACACACATACACACACATATATATATATATATATATATATATATATATACACACACTTACACATACAGTCATATACACATACATATACACACTCATACATGCATACACAAATGTATTCATATGCACATACATATACATATAAATGCATTTACGTTAGGGCTGAACGATATGGACAAAATTTCATATCTCAATATTCATGCCAGATATCTTGATATCGATACAATATGATATGACTACGGGTTCGGTGAAAACCAAGCATTTTTCAGAAAAATACAAACATCATAATACAAAAGAATGTAGAAAGTGCAGTTTTATTTATAAGAACTCACTGCCAGTCATCAACATTAACATAAAGTTCAAGGGCAATCGTAAAAATGAAATTTGTTGTGACTTCCAGAGCTGTACATGCAGGGCGAGCGCGGGGGAAATCTATATCGTTTATATCGTTGCTTTTTGATATGAATATCTTGAATGTTCATATCTAGATATTGATACAATAACGATATATCTTTCAGCCCTAATTTACGTGTACATATACACATACATGTACATGTGCAAATGCATATACATGTACATGTGTATATACACATATATACACACTTATTCATATACAGAACACATGCATACATATTTACGTACATACATGTACATGCATACATGTACACATTCATATATACATTCATATACACACGTACATACACAAACACACACATTTCCACATATACATACACACATACTCATTCATAAACTATACACATACATATACACAAACACATTCATATACACATTCATATATTCATAAATATATATAACCTGTTTCAGCAATGGTTAATTTCAGTACATTCTACTTGGATAACACTGAATGACTGGTTTTATGTTTTACTGATATGTCTGAAAAAAGCTCTCACACGCCTTTAACTATCCCTTTATAACCCTTTATAAGTTTAGTTCCAATCCAATGTAAAATGTCAGTGTATGTTTGACATTAAAGAGTTAATGAAACAAAGCATTTGTCCTATAGTTTATTCCCTAAACCAATGAGAATTAATTAGTGACATCGTTAATGGAACCAGAATCGCTAAATTCTCATGAATTCCCATCCTTAGTAGAGAAAAGGAAGAGGTGACAGGGACAAAGGAGACCAGAGTGATGGTGGTTTGGAGGTCAAGTCCTGCCTCCTGTGGGTCTGATAAATCCACACTGACAACCACAGTCCACTACAGACAAACGCTGTGTGGACGTGTGTGGATGTTCTAACGCTGTCTCACACACACTGAGATGTCTGCTTTAGCGACCATGGCTTTGCCTGGAAACTCTCTCATACAAACATATACACAGAGGTCAAAGGTCTTGTAGGAATTACTGTAGGTCACATATATTGCATATTCACAGAAGGTGTTGGAGTTAAAGTGTTGTGGTATTAGTAGTAATAGTAACAAAAGGTAGAGGTGGAAAAGTGTAAATACTCAAATACTTGTGCTAAAATAAATGCTGTTAAAAGTGGACGTGCTGATTTAGTTAGTTTAGTTCAAACTCTGAAGAGTCCTCAGTGTAAAAAAGGCTAACGTTGGCTTCTGACAGATGGGTCTAGTGGTTGTTTGTGTGCAAAGTAAAGTGAACTTCTAATAATAATATAATGTAAATATTATTAGAGCTGAAATGATTAATCAGCTCAAATTGATTTTAAAAAATTATTAGATGACAATTTTACAGAATCTAAGCTTCGTTTCCTTCATTTCACCGCCGTAGAACATTTGTTCCACTGTTGTTGTTTCACACAGACGGTTATTGTGACGCACATGATGCCAGGATCAACACACAGCTGTTTGTTAGTTCCATGTTCAGTTGTTAGTTGGATCCAAATGGGTTGAAAACTGTAGTGCACATATTGTTTGTAGATGTCATCAGACTTGTATGTTGTTGTTTATATCTATAGATATTTTATATATGCTTTTATACTGTTGTTATGGTTGTTATTTCTTTATAGATATATTTTTATATACCTTTTCACTTTTATACTTTTTGTGGTTATTGTTTCAGCTGGTTATGGAAAAGGGAGAAGTTGTTTGTCATTTTTAGACATATCTGTTTCACATTTTTACTATTTTTTTTTGTTGATTCTAATAATCATTTAATTGAATCAAGGGAAATAATTAGTAGATTAACTGCTGACTAAAATAATTGATAGCTGCAGCTATAATAATTATTAAACCATTCAAACTTCAACTCAAACCAACAGACTGAAAATAATAAGCATTAGCTTCGCTTCAATGTGCAAATCAGTTTTCAGCGTCAGCAGCACAAGTTGAAACACTGCGATGGCTTTTCTCTGCAATTTAGTGTCCATTTAAACCAGGGGTGTCCAATATGAGGCCTGTGGGCCAAAACTGGCCCACCCAAGGGTCTAATCTGGCCCATAGGATGAATATATAGAATGCAAAAATTACTCTGAATATACATATACAGATAACTATGTAACTACATTACAGACCAATTTGATCTAAAGTGTGTCAGATCAGTAAAATACTATCATAATAATGTATAAATAATGTTTTTAAAAAATTTACCAAAAAAATTAACCAACATGAACAAAATAAACAATAAATACATACACAAAAATGACCAAAAATTTGAGAAACATCAACAAAATGATGTTAGAATTGCACTTGATTTGCCAAAGACATTTCAGGTTGTTCATATGTGTTTAAGTTATTCAAATTTTTGTGAAAGAGTTTGCAAATGTAAATATTTTCATTTAATTTTATTTTATTCTTTTACACTAAGAGAAAAATTTGGAGTTGTCATTATTTATAGGTTATTATGTTATTATTTTACTGGCCTGACAGACTTTAGATCATATTGGTCTGAATGTAGAACCAGATATAAAATGAGTTACCATCCTTGATTGTTAAAATCTTAAGTATAATTTTTGCATTTCACAAATTCATTCTGTGGGAGGGACTGGACTGTCTGACCGGCTGGTTTTGGCCTACGGGCTGTATATTTGACGCCCCTCATCCAGATTTCTCTCAGTATCATATCCATATATCAGAGTCTGTCCTGGTCTGGATTTGGTTTTATCAATATCATTAAAGTCTTTATTCCATAAAACAATAATGCTGATGAAAGATAATAATAAATCATGGTTGTTCAACAATTTTTTCTTGACTTACAGATTCAAGATTGGTAAACATTTACCTGCTAAATGCATCATCATCATCATCATCATCATCATCATCATCATCATCACAGACTGAGCATTTTTATCAAAATTCAGCATAATCACCTGAAGCTGAGCCTATTGGAGAAGATCAGATCTAATAGAGGGAATCAGATTTTAAAACTCTTTAGTTTCTCTTTAATGTGTTGTGAAGTAAAGCTTAAAGGAGTGATATTTTGCTTTTTTTAAAAATGGAATTCTTATTTTCAAACATTTCCCTGTGGTCTACATAAACTGTTAATGGTCTGCTTGGGTCTGAATTCTTCGTTAATTCAACTCCACAGGTCCATCTTCAACCCATTTCTGAGTAATGACACCAGAAAGGTGGTTTTGAGCGTTGGCCCTTTAAATGCGCATGAGCCACTTCAGGCCCCGCCCCCTCGAGGTTGTTGGCTGTGCTGCTCTATCTCGTTCAACCAACAACTGAACATTTTAGGAAATCAGCTCAAAGTTTGGACACATTTTCAGTATGGACTACAACTGCTGCTGCTGCTAAATGTACTCAGAGAAATGTTCGTCAGAAGTCTGGACCATATATGGGCAAACGTTGTGTCGTAACTAGTTTTAAAATGTCACAAATTAAGCAGGAATTGAAACGGGTTGTAGAAATCCACTCGATTTTTGCCAGAATGAATATAAAGATAGCTTTACAGCACATGGGGGGGGTTCAAATTCAAACTGTATGAACTATTAGAGTCCAAATACACAAATAAATGAACCAGACTAATAAAAGTGGGTTTAACAAAATATGACCCCTTTAATGTCAGTAACGATGACAAATGAATAAAAAAATGATGGATGATGATGGTGACGACTGGGCCGGCAAACTCAGTGATGGTGAGAGGAATATGAACGACAGCAGTGATGATGTTTATTCCAGAGAATGGCTTCACACTCAGCGAGGAGTCTTTATTAGTGTGTTTAATGTAATTTCATGACAGATGTGTGAGGGTGATCCATACATGAGAGGGCAGCTTATCATCACATATCACACATACCATGTTGATTGAACATACAGCTGATGGGATGATTTTGTCAAATGCAAAAATTACACTCAATATATTAACAATCATTTTGGTTCAGGTTCCACATTCAGCCCAATTTAATCTCAAGTGGGTCGGATCAGTAAAATACTGTCATAAGAACCTAGAAATTAGGACAAATCCCATTTTTTCCTCTTTTTTTTTTATATGTAAAAAAAGTAAAGTTACATGAAAATATTTGCATTAACAAATATTCTTTCTCAAAAAATGTGAATAACCTGAAATGTCTTAAGAAGAATGAATGTAATTTTACCAATATTCTGCCTGTTATTAAATATTTTGTGTATTTGTAGATCCACTGTGATCTGTAAGTTGTAATTTACATGTGTAAATGATAAACTGAGGGGGAATATTGTTACAATTGCTCTTATTTTTCTTAGTAAATGTCAGCTTCTTCATGGTTGTTCATGTTATTCATATTTTTTAAGTATAGTTTATAGATGTAAACATTTTCATCATATAATTTGACTTTTTTTTTCACTGTAAAACATAGACAAAAGTTTGGAGTTGACATTATTTATATATTATTTTGTTACTATTTTACTGGTCTGACCCACTTTAGATTATACTGGGCTGAATGTGGAACCTGAACTAAAATGACTTTGACACCACTGGCTCTGGTCCAGAAGGTAGAAGAGAATATTCCCAGTTCCACTGATGTTTCTGTAGAGTAGAAATACAGCTTCAGAAACATGGTGAAGTTGTATATAAGTGTGTAGAGGGACATGTGCATATGAATATTTAGGATTAACAGAACTGTCCCTGCCAATATTCAACAGATCTGTTTGTGTTAAGTTTATCCTTCATAAACTTTGCACATATAGTCGCGGCAAAAATGATTAGACCACCAAAAGTCACCAAAAACGATGGTTATGTAATCAAGTACTAACTCATGTGTTTCATGTGACTAAAACAGACAGAAAAGAAAACATGGAATGCCTAAAAGCACAGTTTTTGGCAGTACAATGACATAGCTATTGATGTCAGGTATGCAGATTATTTTATTGATGCAACTGTTGATCAATTATTGCAGTCAACAATCCAAACAAAACAAAAATGACCCAAAAACCAGTAGGATGTCATAAAGTTAATAACAGGACCTTGAAACTGACCCATGAACATCAGGGATCATAATAATAATAATATTAATAATCTATTAATAATCTAGTTTTAAAACATGGCACCAGTCAGTGTTTATTAGATGTTCAGACCTGATTGAGGGTCCGACGGCGGCAGAGACAATCTGTTCCACATGACCCGCCTCCTGTTGTTTCCGACCTCTGCGACACCTCTGGGCTCTTCTAGTCACTGACTCAGAGCTGCCATGTTGGATCTGAGGGAGGGTGTAAATGAGCAGGGCCACCGTCCGGCTCATTAACACCTCCAGCCATCACATGTTCACACATACACCACTCTGTAAAACAGCCTGATGTCGGGTTTAATGAAGAAATATATGGAGGGTGTGAAGGACAGGTGAAAGTTTTTAACTTTTTACACTAATGCAAACTGGAAATAGAATCTTGACTTAAACCAGGGGTGTCAAACATAAGACCTGTGCTCCAAAAAACTAAGAGTCCAATCCCTCCCATGGGATGAATTTGTGAAATGCAAAAATTCCACAAATTAATCACAACCCATGCACCTTTTTTTTTTTTTTTTTTTTTTTTTTTTTAATTTTACCGTGTATATATCCTTTATTATCTGTAAATATCCTAATATGTTGTATGCATTTCTTTTATCTGTAGTAAAGAGTTCGCTTTTTGCATATTCTATTTCTTTGTAGTTTTTTTAATATTGTCAATATTTTTCAGTGTAATGTGTGACATAACAGTCTTTTTGCAATTTAAGTGCTTTCTACTAAACTGTAACAGTGATCATAAAGTTCTATTCTATTCTATTGTGACAAAATCCTCTGTATTTTGTGTTTTTTCAGTGAACATCAGGTGTTTTCCTATATGGGCTCTACGCACAGTCTCACTACTTCCTGAACTTCAGGTGGCTCCTTTATTTCCTGTCTTTCATTATTGGACACACTGATTAATCCAGGTGTGCCTAATTAATCAGTAGTCTCAACAAGAAGTAGCAGACACACCTGGATTAATCAGTGTGTCCAATAATGAAAGACAGGAAATAAAGGAGCCACCTGAAGTTCAGGAAGTAGTGGAGCTGTGCATGGAGCCCATTGAATTCACTGATCATGTAGATGTTCATAAAAGTTCAGGTTAAAGTTGAGGGTTATTATATCAAAAACAGAGAAAACTGAAGAAAAAAATGACTTTTCCAGTAAAATATATCATTAACTGAACATAAACCCAGTGCATCTATCCACTGTCACTGATCCAACTCCATGGCTTTTACTGGTGAATCAATGTTGTAGAAGATGACGGTGTTTCCACGGTAACTATGGAACCTCTCAGCGTCTAAATGGGTCATATCCGATGACCATGAAAAGACAAAAACTGCATTTTACACCAATTATTTCCAAGTATTCATAGGTTTAGTGGATCAACAGGTATTAAACAGTTTTATGTTTTGGTCGTCGGTGGCTGTTTGGGTCCTTATGGGTAAAATGAAATTTCTCATTAGTAGACTTTAATTAAACAATATTTAATTGAGTTGATCATTACAATAAGCATGACTGGCTGGAAAATGACATCACATAAAAAGAAATCCTCCTCGTGTCTGGAAGTGAAGCATTGAAGTGTACTTTGTAACTAACTCCTTTAAGTATCATAAAGTGATCAAATTATCAAATGTGTGCTGTTGATTGTACATCATATAGAATAAGGACAGACTCTGACATATGCATATGATGCTTTGAAAAGTCTGGATGGGGGGTGGGGGGGTCAAACATACAGCCCGTGTGCTAAAACCGGTCACCGAAGGATCCAATCTGACCCATGAAATGTAAAAATTACACTGAAGATATTAAGGATATTAAAATAATTTTAGTCCAGACTCCACATACAGACCAAGATGATCTAAAGTTGTTAAAACTGGTAACTACCAAATATGATCAACATCTGAACTATTCTTTGACCATATTTGATCCTTTTTAAACCTTCATTTATTTTTTTTGACATAGTATTGTTTTGTTCTATACAATGAAACTCATGTTGGATTTAGAAAATATAATGGAGAGAATATTTTTTACAATACAGTGTAATTCCATCTCAAGTGGGTCAGACTAGTAAAATACTATCATAATAACCTATAAATAAAGATAACTCCAAATATTTTTTTTCTTTGTTTTAGTGTAAAAATAATTAAAATCACATGAAAATATTTGCATTTACAAACTATCCTTCCACAAAAAATGTGAATAACACGAATAAATTTACATGCTCTTACTGCTGAACTATTTGTCTTCCTTTCAGGTCTATTGTGTGTATAGTCTGTGGCTCCCCCTCCTGGATATCACCTGGAATTACAGTTGACAACACTTCTGTTCTCCTCACACCTTCCAGGCTGTTGGCCAATTGGTCAGGTGCTCAAAGTGGGCGTGGTTAATGCCGAAAAACTGAGGACCGCCCACCATTTGGGCACTTAAGTGTCTCGTGAAGTATGAAATGTCTCAGCTAGAACGAACTGTGTTTTTGTTTTTGCCTCAAGAAGATGAACTAGTTTCTCTGAGAACTTTCTTCTCACTCCTGAGGCTGTGAAAACACCGGGTTTGGGAGTTCTCCTAGCTTGTTCTCGATACAACGTTCAATAGAACTTTCTTCTCCTGCGGCTGTGCAAGAACTATTGCGCGATTGGTCAGAAATTTGAAGTGGGCGGGGAAAATACCAGAAGACCCCCACGAGTTCGGCACATACCCAGCAAGAACAAAGACATTTTTAAAGACCAAGTTTAGCAATATCGACAATTTTAACAAAATTAACAATTTTAACAATAGTCTGCCTTTAACTGAATGTTTTGTGTGTTTGTAGATCTACTGTGAAGTTTCATATAAATGTGTAAATGATAAACTGGGGCAGAATATTGTTGACAATCTAATTTCAATCAATCAATGAAATCTTATTTATATAGCGCTACATATAGATAAAATTTCATAAAGTTACCTCATGACTCTTTACATTTAGAGCTGGTCTAACCCAGACTCTCAAGCCACGTATTTTTCTAAAGAAATTTCAGGTTCACATTATTCACATTTTTTAAAAACGTATATGATATAATTTAGCTTTTTTTTTTCTCTAAAACATAGAGAAAAGTTTGCACTTTGGAGACATGAGTAGATGCTTTTCTTGGATTAATATAGATATGGAATGCATTAAATGTCTGTTTTTTTTTCAACAAGAAAAAATGAACTTGACCCCATTTTAACTGGTTTTTGCTTTGGCAGTAGTTGCACTGAAGATCTGTTGTGAATTCAAACAAAGTCAGAACAGCCATAGTTTGATCTGGTGATCTTAGTAACATGATGATATGTACGATGTTAATTTACATTAAATAATTGCCGGGATCCAAAACATCATTTAACCTGTTAAACCCTGGGCCATTTGTTTCCAGTGGGAATCATTTCAACGTAACACAAACTGATGTGTAAAAGCAACAACAGTACTAACTCTGCTTCTATTTTTATCACTTCTTTTGTTTGACTATGAGTGTTTGTTTATCACCAGCAGTAGGCGGTTGTGATAATGGTTGTAGAAGCTTTATCCATCATTGTGTTTCCTGTTATGTTTCAAGTTTTCTAACTGTCATCTCTCATAAATGTAAAGAGGATAGCATTAGTCCAGTGAGTGCTGTTGTTGAGTTACAATTACTAGTATCATCTTGATTTACAACTATCATCTATTAATACTATAAATGAAAGTGAGTGTTATAGAAGCACTTCATGTTGTCCCTCAGCAGCAGCAGCAGTATGGAAATAATCCACGTCCAGAGGATTAACGATTAGCATCTTCATTCAGACTCCAGCCGCTTTCATGTGCTTCGGTTTGTTATTCTGTAATCCTCCTGCTCTCTGATAGTCTGACGCTTAATAAAACACACTGGTATGTAGAAGGACATCCAACACACAATCTGCATCCACCACATATGGTGGAAAAGTATAAGTACATACAGTACATAAGTAGATATAGAGCTATAAAATGTTTTTTTCTATAAATCTCTTCAACAACTTCAGTTTTGCTCAAAACAACCAAACATTCAATTGGTTTAAGGATTTTAACCCTTTAATTGCCAATTTGATTACTTCAAGTCACTGTTATTATTTAGGAAAAATACATAGAAAATGAGTTATTTTCCATAAAACAAATGTTGGAGGGCTGGAGTGTTTTGTTTTTAATGAGTCTTGGATTTGTCAAACATTATCCAAAATATTGAATTTGGTGCATTATTAGTTTTTGTTTGTCATCAGTTTCAACATTTACTTCCCTACATTCATCCTCCTCCAAAAAAACTACTATAATAGGTTTACAGATTCATATTTTTTCTGCTTTTTGGGGTCTTATTTTTGATCAACTTCAGTCCTGATTAAAAACAATCAAATATTCAATAATTTTCAGGATTTTAACCCTGTAAATGCCAGTTTGATGACACGATGCAAATATGCTTTATGAAAAGAAAACCACAAATAAAGAGTTATTTTAAATATTACTGTTTCAGAGTCAGTACCGGTGTTTGACTATAATGACAATAATGCTCAGTTTTTTCACAATAAGACTGAGGGTTATAGTTTCTTATTTTCCAAGAAAATCTGGAAGGACTTATTGGATTCCCCCTGACTTTTTTAAATTAATTAATTTATGGCCTATCATGACAAAAACAAATGTGAGGGATAACATGTTAAAATGAAAAAAAAAAAAAAAAAAATCCATTGTGGCCTTTTGTTTAATTATTTATTAAATTTTTGTTATTTCTGATACTAAGATATCCACTCAGATTCTCCACTTCAACTGAGGAATAATAGACTTTTCAACAACAAATTTAATATTAAATCATTGAAATTCCTCTAAAACATAAAAAAATGTTAATTAGATTGTTTTATGTGTTCCTGTGTTCTTTTCGGGGCTGTGATATTTTTCTGTTATCTTTGTAAAATACTCTCAACCACTTGTAAAGTCCTGGAATAAGAGTAAAAATAAGAAAACACTGATGAATCCCACAAATCTATGGGTATGAACAAAATAAGAGAATATGTAGGATATGAATAAAAATAAGAGAAAATTTGTTGGTATATGTTTTCTCGCAAGAGGCCCACTGTGTCATGTGGTGATAACTCTTCCAATAATCAGGTAAAGTGTACAGTTGGCAGGTAACTGAAGAGGTTTCCAGCAGTTATTGTCTCCTGTTGAAAGCACAAATTATCCAGGTCAAGTCAAAGGCTGAAACGGGATCTCCGCAGACACCCAATATGAGTGAGAGGAAACACTGCAGAGAACCAAACAACTGCTAAAACACTCAGACGGAACGATGAAAGCGGCAAACAGAGACACTGTAAACACAAAGAATTATTTTCCACCAACACCGACTTAAACGTGCAGACACAACAACCCTTAGATAAGCAAAAAAGTTAAAAAAAAAAACAAAACTGAAATATGAGGGGTTTCTTCTCCCTTTTTTGTCTTTTTTTGTGTCTGCTTATTTGTGTCTATAAAAAAATTCTGAAGTTATCATAAAAATATATATTTGTGTAGAACAGATGCTGTAAAATTCTGCTATTCTGCACATAATTACCCTCCAACTATGTGTATTTAGTTACTGAGCGTGTGATATCTTCAATCAATTACACTTGAAGGCACTTTAAACATTTACTGCCTAAATTTTTTTTTACAATTATAGAAAAGGATAATTATTCATGTTGTTGCTATGAAGCAGATTTTAAATTAAGTGGAAATTGTTCATGCGAATTTAACACTTACAATAACGATGATGTAAATTAGTGACATTAGGCATAATTGTCATAATACCACTGGATACCACTGCTGTCAACGATGCAGATTCAATAAAACATTTCATATAATATCACATTAAATGAATAGTATGCATAAGAGATCACAACTCAGTATCTTATATTTCAGTAGAAATCTCTGCGTGTCATATTTTAGGGACTGAATATATGCCTGGATCAAAAAATAATATGAAGAATTATATTGGATGGATGGATGGATGGATGGATGGATGGATGGATGGATGGACAGACGGATGGATGGACAAATGGATGGATGGACAAACAGATGGATGGACGGATGGATGGATGGACAGATGGATGGATGGATGGACAAACGGATGGATGGATGGATGGACAAACGGATGGATGGATGGACAAACGGATGGATGGATGGATGGATGGATGGACAAACGGATGGATGGATGGATGGATGGATGGACAAACGGATGGATGGATGGATGGACAGAGGGTACAGAGTGATTTATCTGGGCCAGGGATTTGGACAGCATTAGTGTAATCTTTCTCTCTGTGACCAACAGGTCTTTTCCTTTATCCATCCAATACATTACACATCATGTCCCATCATCAGCTGCAGTTCAATTCATATCTGTCAAATGTGTAAGTCTACAGCCTCAGCTCCTTCAATAAACTTCAATTCACAGGTTGTCTGATTTGTTGTTGAGCTCTTCTGATTGATGTTTGGCCACAATGATATTTTGAATACATTTCCTCTTCTTTTTTAAGTGTAATAGATGATTTGTAAACTTAAAACTAAATGTACAGACTTCAGCTTCATTCATCATGCTTCATTATTCTACTTTTTTTTTATTTGGGAGTAAAAGTTAGAGTTGTCAGAAAAATACCTGTACTTTCTCATGTGTATATTGTCAAAACAGGCACTTTAGTTTTAAACCTGTTGTAGTGATTTCAAAATGGATTAAACTTTTTCTAAATCATTTATCACTGTTTATTATAATATTATCCTCTGAATTTAGCATTTTTCGTCAAAATCAGATATTTTCATGTATATGTTCATAAAAGCTCGGAGTAAATTCAAAGATTATTATATTATAACAGACAAAACTAAACAAAAAGTGACTTTATAAAAAAATATCAATAACTGAACACAAACCAAGTGTCTTCATCCACTGACATTGGTTTTATTGGCGAGTCAATGTTGTAAAAGCCTCTGAATGTCCAAGTGGGTCATATCTGATGACCAGTTACATTTTACACCAATTATTTACACGTATTCATAGGATTAGTGGATCAACAGGTATCAGACAGTTTACATCAGTTGATGCCTTTGGTCACCGATGGTTGTTTAAGTCTTTATGAATTAAACCTAGTTTATTTTTGAAACAGACATTTGAGCAAACTTCTTCCACAAATATACCAAGACTTACGATTTACAAAGATTTTACGAAGGTCTTTATAAGTTAAATGATTTAAGTCCGATCTTGAAGACAGGTAGTACTTGAAATTGTATCTGTAACTGTGTCTCAGACCAACTGGCCTTGATATGTGGAGTCCCCCAGGGGTCTAGTTTGGGACCACTTTTGTTCAACCTTTATATGATTCAGTTAACATGCAGCAAAAGTGCATCCTACCATATTTATGCAGATGACGCTGAGATTTACATGTTATATATACATTCTACCTCAAATATTTACATGTATTGATATGATTAGTGGATCGACAGATATTTAACATTTTAGATCAACGAATGTTTTTAGTCACTGGTGGATGTTTGGGTCTTTATGGTTAGAAAAACTCCATTGTCCACTTTTGATGCTGTCCATATTCAAATCATCCCAGTAAAAATCCAGTTTTCTGCTGTGAATAACCATTTCCATCTATAAATAAACCTGGAGACGAACACCCGCCTGCAATCAATCAAATCTGTCCAGACCTTCTAATTCTCTGCTCTGTGGCCCAGTTTGGCTTCAATCTCTTAAAGCTGCCTGGGCTCTCATAACCCCCTCCCACTGCACATCCACATACACAAGCCTGGTGAATAATTGACAACCCCCCCCTCCCCATCTCTCCCCCTCCCTCCCCTCTGCTGCTCTCCATCCTTTCTTTCCATCACACTGTCTTTGTGGTGTGGTTCGTCGGGATCTCTGGGCCGTGAATAGCTACCCCCCCACACCCTTCGCCTCCATCATGTTCACTCTCCACCTGCTGCTAACTGCATGTTGACGACTGTCAGCAGGTACACGGACGCAAACACACCAGCAGCTGTCGGTAAGTAACACAAACTGTCTCATATCAATGCTTTTTCAATGATATGATACTTTGATATCATACTTTTTAGTTCTTTTCCTAAACATTTAATGCATAGAATCATCCACTGTTTGTTTTAATCCTTAGAGGTATGGGCTCATTTTGACCATGTGTGAATACATCTGATTTTTGCCTTTATATACCACATAAAAATGTTTACCGTATCCATATTTGATATCTTTTTAGCGCAACTTCACCTTTTACTATAGATATATAGAACATGGTCTGTGATCATCAATTTGTGTTTGATGATTTAGTGATTTTTGTGCATTTTTATAACTGCATCAGTACATTGCTGTAGTAAATGGGCAAGAAAAAAACACAATTTAACCATCCAGGGTCTGTAAAGCAGAGATATTATTTAATTTGACACCAAAAAAATATTCAGTTCTACCTTTATGTGCTCATATTTGCCACCAATGGTTTACTTTGTCAAGTTCCAAAACAGTTCACTCAGCGTGTTTTTGTTATTTATGATAATAAATACTATATATTTTCAATTCAGATTTGATAATTTTGATGATTTTTGTGTATTTTTGGGCCCAATAGGTTAAGTTATAGTAAAAAAAAGTATTTTGAGTTCATGAGGATCCAGGAAAGTAAAAGTTTTGGCTTTGTTATATTAAACGCCTGTCTTGATTGCAAAAAGAATGGTGCAACAGTTTTTTCCACATACATTCACATGGTAATTCAAAACGTACATATATACATGTACATACAAGGTAAAGTTGCTGCTTAAAGTGTTCTGTGCTGTTATTCTTTATCTCTTATACAGACAATATATCATAGACTGCACTCAACAAAACATTTTTTACTGAAGTATTTGATGTATATGTACTAGACTGTAAAAATGCACCACTTAAAGTAATTGACAGACACTCCAGACAGATTTAATTATATAAATAATAATTACACAGTAAGCACCTTTCCTTAACTGTAGATGATGTTCATTCAGAAGTTTTGCATTAGAACATGTCTACAGAATTGGCACAGTCAGAGAAAAGAGAAAATAGAATACCAACTGGAGGTTTTTTTTTGCATTTTTCAAGAGTAAATCCGCATTGACTGTAAATAGAACCACCTTTATAACCCATAAAAACCCAAACATCCACCACTGACCAAAACCATCTGAACTGTTTAATACCTGTTGATCCACTAATCCTATCAAAACATGTAAATAACTGGCGTAAAACACAGTTTGTCATCTTTTCATGGTCATCAGATATGACCCACTTGGACGTTCAGAGGCTCTGTAGTTACCATGGAAACACTGTCATCTTCTACAACATTGATTCACCAGTAAAACCCATGGAGTTGGAGTGAATTAAATATAGAAAAATACATGACTTACTCAAAAAAATGCAGAGAATAAAATGATAAATGACTTTGGATAGGATAAATGTAGAGAATAAATCATCTAGAAGTCATTCCAAAAATAGTTCCAGGTTTTAAAGGGTTAGGCAAATGACTACGATTGTAGATGTTTGTTTTGATGTTCAGTTAATGATATATTTTACTGAAATAGTCACATTTTCTTCAGTTTTCTGTATTGATTTAATAACCTTTAATTTACTCTGTTTTCATGAACATCTACATCATCAGTGAATTAAATATAGGAAAATATTTGATTTCTACTGAAAAATGCAAAATGCAGAGAATAATATTATAATTGTACATCACTCAGGAAAGACTAGATTTAGAGAAAAATCCATTTAGAAGTCACTACAAAAAGGGTTTCAGGTCTTTGAGGGTTAAATAATTTCTGATTTAATGAACATTTAATCCTTGCGGTGTGTCCCAGATGATCAAAATGTGTAAAGAATGAAAACATGTTTAGTAATTTGGACTAAAGACTGTTTCCTTTACGAAAAAACAAGCAAAAAATACTATAAGAATGTGTCATTATTCAAAATCACTTTCTGGAAACATGTGTAATCTGCATTTTCTTTCTGTCTAAAAGTATCTTCACGTTCATGTACTGTATGTGGTCGGTGTCGTATTCTTGGGTCAGTAGGGCTGGTTTTTACTCAGGCTCCATGATTACGTCATAAAGGTCAAGCAAGTGGTGGAAAAACAGGATTCAGTTACAGTACAGAAGCAGCAGGGAAACAAAATTAAAAATCATTACTTTCCTTGTACGAAACATTGATTAATTGAAGTGTTTATTTTGAATATGAAAAACAAAACTTGTAGTATGCATCTGTACTTGAAAAAGTGGCATGAGGGAAAAATATCCAAATTTTACATAATTTGGTGGAAATATTAATAATAATCTCATCAAAATGAACATTTTATTAAATTTGCAGGTAAACACTACATCCCATTGTGCTCAATTTGAAAGAAACATGTGCGTGATGACATAAAATTTGTGAATTTGAGGAACGATTTAGAAAAGGAATTGAAAGAATATATAACTAGAAGCACTCGGAGAGCGCAGACCTCCGCCAAGGTTGATCAGTGCCCCCCCCCCGATCACCACCAAAATTTAATCATTTCTTCCTTATCCCATTTCCAACAAACCCTGAAAATTTCATCAAAATCTGTCCATAACTTTTTGAGTTATGTTGCACACTAACGGACAGACAAACAAACAGACAGACAAACAAACAAACCCTGGCAAAAACAAAACCTCCTTGGCGGAGGTAAAAATTAATCACTTTGAAAAAGGGTAAGCAGAACTTTGACTGAAGAGATTTATGGATGTTAACTTTAATAACACTGAATATTAGAAAAACTTTACAGCACATAAATATTATATATATTATATGTATATAAACTAATAAAGTTATGGCTTATATAAAAAAAACTTATTGAGATAATCACATACAATATAAGTTATATGGAAAATTGTATATTATTATAAGCTATAGCCAATTGTATTTTTATGAGTTTATATTTATCACTTATATTGTAGGATTATGATGTAGAATTATAGATAAACGATAATTACCTCCGCCAAGGAGGTTATGTTTTTGCCGGCGTTGGTTTATCTGTCTGTCTGTGTGCAAGATAACTCAAAAAGTTATGGATGAATTTGGATGAAAATTTCAGTAAATGTTGATACTGGCACAAGGAACAAATGATTAAATTTGGTGGTGATCGGGGGGGGGGGGGGGGGGTAACTGATCTGCCCTGGCAGAGGTCTGCGCTCTCTGAGTGCTTTTCTAGTTATGATTACTTTATTAGTGTTTCTCTTAAATGATTATTGCTTTTTATTTATTATTGTTTCTGTTATTATTACCTATTGCGTTCACTATAATATAATTATTTATATATTATCATTATTTAGCATTATTACTACTTTTATTATTTTTTTTACTACTGGTACTTCTAATTTGCAATTGCCTGTTTTTACAACTTTTTATAGTTACTGTTATTAAATTTCTTTTCCTTTGTTATTTTCTAATTCTTCTTATATCTGAATATACAATGTTGTGCTGCTACTGGAACCTTAATTTCTCTGAGGGCCCTTTCCACGGAATCAGTGAAGTTCTATCTAATCTAATCTAATCTAATCTAATCTAATCTAATCTAATCTAATCTAATCTAATCTAACTTGTTGACCTGTGGTTGTTTCAGTTAGCTGTGGAGCCATGAGGGACGTCCTGTTGGTCCTCGTTGTGGCGGTGGCCAAGGTGGTCCAGGTTTGGTCCAGGTCTCACAGCAACTGGTGTGAACGGGGCTGCGACTGTCGTGGAGATCTGAAGTTCACCATCTGCTCGCGGGTTTTCTTTACCCAGCTGCCATTGCGAGTCCCTCCCTCCACAGAGCTCCTCGACTTGTCCGACAACCACATTTCTACGATCCCCGAACGCGCTCTCAGCAAAACCCGCAAGCTTCGAGTCCTCCTTCTCCAGAACAACAACATCAGTGTGGTGGAGGACGGCTCGTTTTCACATCTGGAGTTCCTGCAGAAGCTGGACCTGAGCTGGAACTGGATTTCCACTCTGACCGAAGGCTTCTCCATTGGACTGACCTTCCTGCGAGAGCTACAACTGGCCCACAACCGGCTGACCAGCCTGGACAGCAGGAGCTTCATGCACCTTGATGGTCTCCAGAGGTTGAACCTGACCGGTAACTCCATCCACACCATCCACGTGAGGTCGTTTGCACCCATGAGCACCTTAAGGCAGCTCCATTTGGAGGATAACCATCTGACAGTGCTGAGGAGTGGAACCTTCTCCATGCTGCGCTCTCTGGAGGTCCTCAATCTTGCAGGAAACAAGATTAGCGAGATGGAGATGGGCGTCTTTAAGCCACTCACCAGCATGACATTACTAAATCTGGCCAACAACCATATGTCCGCCGTCTACTTCAAAACCTTCCTCAGCATCCACACCTACAGCACCCACATCCTGCTGGAGGGGAACCCCTGGAACTGTGACTGCGACCTGCAGAGAGTATTCCGGAAGCTCCGGAACATCCAGCGGCTTTTCCTGGACGACTACTTCAACTTGACCTGCAAGACCCCGCCCGTGCTTGAGGACTACCTCCTCATGGACGTGGACACGGAGCTGTGCATCGCCGAAACGGTGACCGTGCTCATCATCACCATCACCGTTGTGATAACGGTGCTAGCAGCCATGTTGATGGGCGAGAGGAAAAGGAAGAAAAAGAAAAGAGGCAAACACTGGACTCAGCAGGGGGAGCTGTCGGACGAGTCGGATTACTAGCGATGGGCAGGTGAAGCCTCATGAAACTCTGAGGCTTTACGTACAGTTGTGCCGATAAACGTTAAGGGATTCAAGGTGTCAGTGACAGTGACATCTGGTGGACAAAAGGAGACACTGCAACTCATCAAGAGCACAACTCCAGCACTAACACTGTTTCAATCCCATGGCAGCAATAAAAGTTCATAAAAGACTGTGTGGTCATTCATGTAATTTGTCCTTTTATCCTCCTGAGACCCAACAATGCATTAAATAAATAAATAAATAAAAAATGTTGTCTACTACAAAGGACATTCCATAAATGCATGATTGTATTTTTTATGGAATGTCTTTTGCAGTGGACAGTGTTTTTGTTTTAATTTATACACATGGTAATTCAAAGTGTTGTAATTCAAAGAATAAAGATCAACAACAGTAAAATATAGAATTTTACACAGAATATTAAAAAATGAACATAGTTAAAATAAATGAGATCATTTAATTTGGCCTATGCAGAGCTGTAAACATCAACAATCTACTAATATAAATCTATAAAAACTAGAAGAACAAGTAAATTTTACATGTAAAATATTAACCTTTGCATTAATTTTTTATGAATCAATAAATACATGTATATGAAAAAACTATTGCATCATGCTGTTTCCAATTAAGGCAATTATTTAATGTAAAAACAAGCCAAAACGTTTACTTTACTTTCCTGTCTTGCATCATCACTACACATTAAAACAAATTATGCTTGTGAGACTTAGAAGTACAGCTAATTTCTTTGGGGAAAAAAAACCAAAAACTTACCATGCAGACACACACATGCTCTAAATATAAATGATAGAATATGAAGGGTTAAATGTTGGTTCAGGTTCATTTGGAGCTTTAAGCTTTATTTAAAGACTGGACTAAAACACTAAAGTGAGTGTTTTAGTCTATTTTTTATAAAGAAAACATTTAAAGCTAATGATTTATCAGTCACTTGTGGACTTGTACGAAATGTTCCGAGCCAATGAAATGCTTCAAAACAATTTGAAGGAATGAAGCGTTAAGTGAATCAATGATGTCATCAGTCACATGACAGCCGTGTTTTGATTTTTTTTTTTTTTTTTTCTTCAGGTCCAGGGCTGTTTTATAGTGGTCATTTTTGATGCAGATGAAAAAATAAGATTCTAATGTGTTTGACAGACAAAAACTGCCACAAACTCCATTTAGGGTAAATTTAGCATTGTATGATTCATTCTGTCAGTTTCTTGTTGGAGCCATTTCCACTTGTTTCACACCAAAAACCCTAGAGAGGCTTTGATTCAAACACATTTATTCATATAATGTGGCGCATGTGCTGCTTATTGATTAAAGGTGACTGAATTGCACTGTATTTGTACATCTTTATTGAACATTTGAGTGGATGTGTTAAATTTGTGTATGGCTATGTATTGTCAGTCTTCCTGATGTGATTCCATGTTTGGAAAACCAATAAATCAAATTAAATTTTCTCGAATTCTAAATCTAATGAAACAAAAACGTAGGCCATACCTAACCTACTGCACTGTGAGGCTATGGTCTATAGCGCCCTCTGTAGGAAAAAAGGTTTATTGCACAGAAAAGAATTTTATTGTTTGGGACAGTGGGTGGGGTTTGTTGTTTTCTACTGATCTTCATATACTTCCCAAAACCTCTGATTGTCCTTTTATGACCATCTGTCCCCCTGCCCCTGGAACATGTTCAGATATAACATAGACGCAAAATGAAATCAGTTGCAGTGTTGTTGTTGTTTGTTTTTTTTTTAAGATAATGATTATAGCAACACAAGTCCATTGTTATAACAAATGTCCTACACAAGACAGTTGAAAGTACTTCACCTAAAATGTGACTTAGAAATTAAAAACGTTCAGTCCATGATGTCTGACTGAAAAAACACTGCAAGAGGTTTTATGCAAAGGAAGTAGTATGTAACTAGTCTGATCCATCTGAGATCATATCAGTCTGTGTTAGAATCCTAAAAATAAAATGAGTTTGACACCCATGGTCTAGATGGTCCTTTTTGTTTTTTGTCCAGACCACACAATGTCCATTTGTCCCCCAAAAGACCTGGATATTCATTGGTTTGAGCATAATACATATTTCCACTAAATACATGAGAATGTTTATATCTATAAACTACTCTTTAAAAAATGTGAATAACATGGACAACCTGAAATTTCATAATTCAAAGTGCAATTTTGCATTTATTTCTCTTCAGACATTTAATGTTCATATTTGTTCAAGTTATTCTCATTTTTTGTGAAAGGATAGTTTGTAAGTCTAAACATTTTCATGTATTTTTTTATTATTATTTTTTTTTTACACTATTATATATATATATATATATATATATATATATATATATATATATATATATATATATATATATATATATATATATATATGCTGTATGTGGCCCCTGAACCAAAATGAGGTTTTCATTGTCAATAAAGAAACGTTTCTCTTTATTCACGACACTGGAGACGTTTAGGTGGAGCCTCTTTGATGAGTTAAGTTAATAATATTAAACTTAAATTCACCGGTTAATGAAAAAATAAAAGCGTCTAAAAAGCATCTAAAAAAAGCATTTAATCTATAAAATGTTCTATGAAGGAAATGTATTTAAAAAATAACTACTGTGTGAATTAGGACATATAAATTAATTAGCTATATGTAGATGAATTTACTGTATGATGTCGCCTATTAATAACGTAATTGTTTCAAGCTGTTATTTTGAAACGCAAACCGGAAGTTACAAGTTGTCACGAGCCGCTTTCCACGGGTGTCTCGCGCAGAAGACAGGTGGGACCTCCGGTTTGACGAGCAGCCGTTGTTCTGAATACAAAGACACCGGAGTCCGACACATTATTTCCCTTTAGCTTTATATTATAGATTATTCCTCTGCGGTATATACTCTGAACACTAAACGTTAAAACAGGCTAATGCGTTTGACGGGTTTTGTTGGACAAATATCGGAGCGAATTGAGGAAAAATGTAGTGAAACTGCGCAGTCATAGCTTAATGGGAGGAGTGACCTGAACAGGTAAGAAAATAAACCTGCTTTGTTTGGTTTTATTTAGTTTATTTACCTTTTCACTCAAACTTAAATATTTTAATTGTATTATTTTTGGTGAAACTGAATACACTGGAGGTTCAATTAAAGAAAACTCCCTAACCCTACAGTCATTTCCTGCCTTTTAAAAGGATCTTGGATTGTTTATTATTGTTTTTAAAGATACTAGCTAGTTGTTGTTTTTTTTTTGATAAACGTGGTGAAAGTAGTTTTTTTCTTCTTTTTAACGTAATATAATGCTAGTATCTATTACGTACGCCAAATACTTCCGCATAGAGGATGACAAAACTATGGTCCGATCTCCAAAAGGCTCCGATTTATTAGTTTTAAAGGTCTTTTTCAACATATCAGTCTGAAATAAAGGGGTCTGTTTGAAACTGTACTTGTAGAGTATCAAACATTTTGAGATTTTTTTAAACCTTAAAGAACCATAACTACTTTTGTGTTAATATCCAAATGAATTTTTCTCTAAAACTAACCTTTCTAAAGTGATATATCACCATTTATTATAATATTATCCTCTGCATTTTGCATTTTTCTGTGTAAATCATGTATTTTCCCATATTTAATTCACTGATCCTGTATATGTTATTAAAAGTTCAGAGTAAATTCAAAGGTTATTATATCAAAACAGAGAAAACTGAAGAAAAATCGACTTCTACAGCGAAATATATCATGAACTGAACATGAAAACAGGCGTTTACAACCTGGTGGCTGTTTAGCTCTTAAAGTTAAAGTAACATGAAGTTAGAGGTGAATTTGTTTGATTTAGTGTCATGTTTATCTGTGTGAATAGACGTGAACAGACTAGAGGAAAGTTGATGGATCTTAAGAGAAGTCATCCCATTTCAATTCTATTTTTGTGTAAAATGTAAGAAATACATATTAGAAATACAATATTAATCTGGTTGTTTGTTCATTCAAATCCAAAAATAATGACTGTGAAAAAGGTGCAATGTCTGCAGCATAAAAACACCTGTTGTATAAACCAGGCTGAAGCTTTTAGTGTTAATGTTCACAGTCTGACCACTTTATTTCTGCCCTCAAAGTCTCGTCCCACCTTTTTCAGCGTAATATATCATTAACTTAACATAAAACAAGTGTCTCTATCCACTGTCATTTATCAAACTCCGTGGGTTTACTCCATGATTTTATTGGTGAATTTATGTTGTGGAAGATGGCAGTGTTTCCACGTTCACTACGGAGCCTCTGAACACCCAAATGGGTCATATCTGATGACCATGAACCGATGACTAACTGCATTTTATACCAATTATTTCATGAATTTATAGGTTTAGTGGATCAACAGATATTAAACATTTTAGATTAGTAGATGCTTTTAGTCGCTGGTGGTTGTTTAGGTCTTTATGAATTAAACCTAGTTCATTTGTGAAAACAAACAGGAGCAAACTCCTTCCACAAATAGACCAAGACTTACGATTTACAAAGATTTATGTATCCATTTTTTGTTTCAATAATACTAATATCAGTCTGCACAGATGCTGAAAATATCCCCTTATTTCTTTTAATATGATTTTCTCTTATGACTGTTTTATTCTTTTCACAGAGGATCTTTTTGATTTCCTTGTCTAACTATGAAAGTTGAGCAAATAAAACCATTTACTTCCTAAACCTTTGTGCCTCCACGTCCTGCAGCTGCTCTTAACCTCATTTCCTTATCTTTCAGATTATGGCAGCTGACGACAAAGTTGCCATCCTGACCGATGATGAGGAGGAGCAGAAGAGGAAGTATGTGTTGGCTGAACCATTTAACACCCTGTCAATGGAGCAACAGGCAGGTGTGTCTCCAACACCGACCCCCGCCTCGGAAACACCCCCCGAGCAGCCTCCACCCTCACAGTCTGACCCCATTGACTGCTGTGAGAGGATGTGCCTCCGTATCAACACACACCTCCTCGTCTCCAAAGTGTTTTACTTCTTTTTCTACGCCGCTTATGGCTCGCTACACCCCCTGCTGGCCGTGTACTACAAGCAGCTTGGAATGTCGGCCAGTCGTAGCGGGCTGCTCGTCGGCATCCGCTACTTCATCGAGTTCTGCAGCGCTCCCTTTTGGGGAGTGGTAGCTGACCGCTTTAAAAAGGGCAAGGCTGTGCTTCTGTTCTCCGTCTTCTGCTGGTTGGTGTTTAACTGTGGCATTGGTTTCGTCAAACCGGCGGAGATGAAATGCGAAGAAAAGGGTGCTGTCCCATTGACAACCGTGGCACCTGCAACGACGACTCACCCATACAGTAATTTCACAAACACAAGTAGTAACTTCACAAACCATACCAGAGGTCGGCGCAGCTTACTAGGGTCAGTTGACCTTCATACATTCCTGGACTCCGACTTCACTTTACTCCACCGACATGTGCGAAGGGCTGATGCTAACTCAACCTCAGTTAACTCCACCTTGGTGCCCCACAAGCCAACAAACACCACCAAACTTACTCCAAATACTACCACACATAGCACCACAACCACCTCCCCTGCCCCAACAAAACCCAAGGTATATCAGATCATCTACAACAAGGATCAGGTCGAAACCAACTTCTTGCTCATCCTCCTCGTTATCATCGTTGGTGAGTTCTTCAGCGCCCCTGCCGTCACCATCGTGGACACTGTGACACTTCAGTACCTTGGAAAAGCTCGCGACCGTTACGGCCTGCAGAGGATGTGGGGGTCGTTGGGATGGGGTCTAGCTATGCTTTTGGTCGGCATCTGGATCGACCACACGCACATCACGGTTGTAATCGATGGCCTGGGCTGCATCCTGCCTTCCTACCGTCTACATAACTACCAGATTGCCTTCATTGTCTTTGGTGTACTGATGGGCTTAGCCTTCATTGTGGCAACGCAGTTTTACTTTGAAAAAGGTGGAGACTACATGCAGGAGCTTCCCGAGGGTTTGGTCGAACAGGGGGGTGGTGCACGAGGCTCACCTGAATCTGGATCATCAGACCAGACGCCAACCAGCCCCGACGCTGCTCAGGTGTTCCACTACAGCGACCTGCTGAAGCTGCTGTGCAGTGTGCGCTACAGCTCTGTCCTGTTTGTGGCCTGGTTCATGGGTTTTGGTTATGGCTTTGTATTCAGCTTCTTGTACTGGCACTTGGAGGACCTGAAAGGGACCACCACCCTGTTTGGAGTCTGTTCAGTTCTGAGCCACGTCTCGGAACTTGCAGCCTACTTCACCAGCCACAAGTTCATTGAGCTTGTTGGACATGTCAGGTAAGAGCAGACACATGGGACGAACGAAATTAATCAGATTAACAGGTATACATGCTTGAAGACATCAGAAGTATTGGGGACATGTGTTAATCTGATTTCTCATAATCAGATTACTGCTGTTATCTGATAAAACAGATCAGATTATACTGTTTATATGATCAATAATAATCTGATGGAAACAGACTCATTTAAATTATTGTATTGATAGTTTGATGCTCCACTTTTATTTAATAATTACTTTGAGTGTGAGAAGTAATGATTCAGATTTCTGTAGTTATTATTATTATTATTATTATTATTATTATTATGTCTATAAAAAAACATAATACATAGATATTTAGTATGATTTAAAAAAAAAAAACCTTCAAGTACATTTCTTCAGCCTATACTAAAATAAATCTACTGCTTAAGCCTTTGCATGTTAGAATTGCGATGCTTCCGATGCAAGACAGTGAATGCATCGCTGAACACTTGGCTCTTAACAAAGATATTTTTTACTCACAAATAGAGAGATAACTTATATCTTAAAATGGGAATAAAATGCAATGGAAACCATGCAACAAAAAATATGACAGAATGCCTTTTGTGTCAATTTAGCAAATAAATTGTAAATTGATTTCTGTTATATTGAACAAATAATCATCTAAGTGTGCACTAATAGTGGTGTCCGTTGTATGAATCGGTTCAATTGGAACCGTTTTCTCTGTGTTCTAGTCAGGGCAGCAGCAGTAACTGTGTATTGATGTATTTTCTGTGTGGAGTGAATGTGTCTGTTCGAGACAATGATGTCATTGATGCTGCATCTGAATGAATATACGGCTGAACTCGCAGGCATCGGGGACATTCGAGAGTGCCGTGTTAGATTTCAGCTCCAGGGACCCAGAGATTTTGCACAGAAACACTCTCCCGTTGGCTCGGGAACAGTCAACAGGAACTGAAGTTAAAGGGGAAATATGTGTGTTATAAAAGGATTTAGTGTTAATGGATAACTGAATACACAAGCCAAAAAGCTCTCCTGCCTTCACTGTTCATGAGGCTCTTTTTAACCCAAACAGCAACTGGTGACCAAAACCATCTACTGATGTAAAATGTTGAAAAACTTCTGAACCACTAATCCTACCAATACATGTAAATAATTGGTGTAAAATACAGTTCGTTGTCTTTTCATGGTCATCAGATATGGCCCATTTGGATGTTTAGAGGCTCCGTGTGAACATGGAAAAAAACGTTGTCTTCTACTACATTACATTACTATACCAGTAAAACCCATGGAGTTTGATCAATGACAGTGGTTGTAGATACTTGTTTTTACATTCAATTGGTGATATATTTGCTGAAAGAGTCACTTTTTCTTCAATTTTCTCTGTGTTTGATGTAATAATCTTCAGCCTCATATGAGCTTTTATGAACATCCACATTATCAGCAAATTAAATAAAGGAAAATACCTGATTTTCATTAAAAAAAACCACCCAACACAGAGGATAATATTATAATAAATGGTGATGAATCACTAAAGAAAGGTTAAATAGAGAGAAAAAATTCATTTGAGAAGTGACATAAAAGTAGCACTGGGTCTTTATGGGTTAATCACTAACCAGAAACCTCTCTGGAAAACCCACACACACACATTTTATAAATGATAAATCTTTATAACTGAGTTGAAAATAGGCCTGTGTGCTTTCATGAATGTTCCTGACAATTTTATTACCTTATGCTAGGGGTGTCAAATATGATGTCTGCCAAAGAGTCCAATCCCCCCCATGGGTTGAATTTATGAAACGCAAAAATTACACTGAAGATATTAACAGTAAAGGATGTTAAAATCATTTTAGTTCAGGTCCACATACAAACCAACATGATCTAAAGTGGGTCAGACCAGTAAGATACTATCATAATAACCTATAAATAATTACAACTCCAAATTTTTCTTTTTGTTTTAGTGTAATGTAGTCTATATTTTCTGTATAATTTTCTCTGATATTTTTATGCAGTATTTGTGCACTTTAAGTGTTTGCTGCAAAATAAGAAATGGAGCTGCTAACCTGATTTTCATTGTTCCTGTAACAGTGACAATAAAGATCTATAGGTATTCTGTTCGAAATTTTTTAAATTAAATTACATAAAAATGTTTACATCTACCAACAATACTTTCTCAAAAAATGTGAATAACCTGAACAAATATGAACAACATGAAATTTTTGTGCAGGTTTTGTTCTTGTTTATTTTGTTCATATTTGTAAATTTTTTGTATATTTCTGTTTGTTCTGTTGATGTTTCTCAAATTTTTGTCAATTTTTAACATTATTTATTGGTTATTATGTTATTATTTTACTGGTCCGACTCACTTGAGATCATATTGGTCAATATGATCTCAAGCAATAAATGTTTTGTGTATTTATAGAGGACACAAAAGCAATGTTTTCCAAAACCAAAAAAAAATCCGAGAGGACACACTGCTTTAACTCGTCGTTAATTCATCTGTTAGATCTACGTCATATTTGCAGGCATCTCTCTGTACTGTTTGATGAGGGTATTTGTTTTCAACTGAACAAATACATGGAAATACACACAGCATATAATCTGAACAAGACACACCCTCACAAAAACCATTTGTTCATCTGACAGGATTACGTCAATATTTGAGCATCCAAAGTAGTTTGACATTTTTTTTAAACACATAGAACAATTTTAGAATCACGAATAGAATGGGGGAAAAAAAGTATGAAACAAATATGAACAAATTCAACAATAACAAGAACAAAACATGCTTAAAAATGTCAACAAAATGTTGCTAAAATCAGATTTATTTAGACTTACTTACCAACAGGTTGTTCATATTTGTCCAAGTTATTCACATTTTTTAAAGGATCATTTGTAATGTTTTTATGTAATTTTAGTTATGTTACAATAAAACAAAAAGAACAAGTTAGAGTCTGCATTATGTATAGGTGATTATACTATTATTTTACCTGTGATCATATTGGAATGAAATGAATATGAGATGAAACACTGATCGACCAAATAATTCAGACCAGATGTTTTTGTTGATTAATTTTGATCATTTTTGCTCACGTTGTTGGTTGTTTTGTTAATTTTTGTTTTGTCTGTTGGGTATTTTATTGCTCTTGTTCATTCTATTTATTCTCTTGCTATTTATTTTGTGTGGTTTTTTTTGCTAATTTCATCCTTTACTTTGCTAATTTATTATTCATCTTTTGTCAAGTTTGTTGATTTTTCATTTATAATCAGGATGTTGCTTATTTTGTTCATTTAGTGTAATATTGTCTGCAATATTTCACCAAACCACCATAGATGACAGTAGTGGTATTATGACAGTTATACCTAATGTCACTAATTTGTATCATAGTTATTGTATATATGTATATATGTATGTATATTAAAATTAACAATCTACACTTAATTTATCCTTTGCATCACAGGGACAACACAAATAATTTTCTTTTCTTTAAATTATTGTAAATAACTTTAGGCAATAAGGGGTTAACCATCAGTGACAGATCTTTTCCCAGTTGTGAAAGTGACAAATATCAAGTAAATAGTTCATACAAGTGCACATTTTAATTTATTTAGTAAACTTTTGAAAAAGATGCTCAACTACAGACACACGCATTGGACATTCCAAAGTAACTTTTTGGGTTATTAGCCAATCGCATGTGGAGAATTTACCACCCAAGTCTGAAGTACTTTAAAGAGACCGCTATGAATTTATAACAATTATGATAAATATTGATACATCACATTTACATACGTGTCAAATAATATAATGTATTGTCATTGAATCATAATCAGTGATTCACTGTTGAAGGCCATGAATGTATTGTACATTTTCCACACTAAGTAAGAGTCATGTAATCAGAACTATCCTGTCCACTGTAGTAGTTTATGGGTCAACCTGACATTCTGTCTTCATCTGTTTTTACCACAGGGTGCTTTATATCGGCCTGGCGTGCAACACGGCTCGATACCTCTATATCTCCTACCTGAAGAACGCCTGGACAGTGCTTCCAATGGAGGTCCTTCAAGGTAACATTCACTCATTTCCCACTCTGTGAGGATAATGTGGAACTTAGGACTCAACAGCCAATACAGGAAGTAGCTGTGTTTGTCTAACATGGCCTCTTATCAGGCAGCCTTTTCCCTCTGGTGGCTTTACTCAGCTGACAACAGTAAAGAAGGATCTGACAAACAGAACTGCACAGAAGCTCCAGGGTTTGTTAAAAACTCTAGAAAATACAGAGACGGAAAAAATTATCAGACCATCAAAAGTCAGCAAAAACAATGGTCATGCAATCAAGTACTAACTCCTGTGTGTATCATGTGACTAAAACAGACAGAAAAGAAAACATGGAATGCCTAAAAGCACTGTTTTTGGCAGTACAATGCAATATCTATTGATGTAAGAACTGAAGTGATTTTGGTTATTATCAAGAAAACATGGAAAATGGATAGATATCAGCTCTGAAATTAAACTACTATGAGCTATTTTTGTTGTTTTCATTATATTTGTCCAAAGAAATGTACCTTTAGTTGTACCAGGCATTAAAATGAACAAGAAATTAAAGAACACAAGGGTGGTCTAATTTTTTTTCCACAACTGTACGTAAGGTTCATGTTTGTACAGGAAACCCTGAACCTGTTTACATGACCATAATAATGTGATAATGGTTAGTAATCAGATAATTGTAATAATCAGATCTGATGCATTTACATAAACGTTAGAAATACGATCATCAAAAAAACCCTGGTTTAGACATTTTAGTCCATTCTTGTATTTCTTTCAGAGTACGTACATATGTAGTGACAGTAGAAACAAACTTCCTCATACTGAGTCTGTTTACATGACCATAAAAGGGTGATAACTGTGAGTAATCAGATTATTGTAATAATCAAATCTAACACATTTGCATACACTTAAGAAATGCGATAATCAGAAACACTGGTTTAGATGCTCCAGTCCATTATCAGATTTCTTTAGTAGTGATGGTAGAATCAAACCTTTTTTAGCTTACCAGCCGACAGGCCGTAAGCTATCGCTGTCATGTGTCGTCCGGCGTCGTCGTGTGTCGTCTGTTACAAACATTTCAATCATCTTCTTCTCCAAAACTACAATTCCGATTGACTTCAAACTTGGTATACAGCTTCTTTATGATGATGTTGACAAAAGTTAGTGAAATTATTTGGATCTGGACCTGATTCTGGATTTGGTGCGACTTTAAAAAATTTCCCCATTATAAGAGATAGAGAGTGGATTGATCCAATAAATCAGTAAGTATCAATGATATCAAGTTGGAATTTGAATTTTTTACAGATCTGATATGAGTATGACCAAAACATGGGCTATTTCTGTAATATAATAAATACACATAACTGGGTGATAGTAAATGGCATCCGGATACATTTCCCAAAGCTTTTAATTTGGCCGGTTAGCTACAGGGCCATTGGTTCTATTTTTTACATTAAATACTTGTCTTGATTGGAAACAGCATGATGCAACAGTTGTTTTCAAATACAGTTTTTTGGGTTTTTTTTTATGGAATGTCCTTGTTTTTTTTATATAAGCTGTGAAACTCTTGTCTCCTACAGAGGATAAAAATACTTTGCTGGGTCTAAAGAGGATATATCTAATAAGATGTTTCTTTTAAAGTTGTAAGGAAGTGACAGTGCTTCATGTGAATTACACCCATCCCTGTTCTGTGTGGTTTGTAGGTGTGACTCACGCCTCCGTCTGGGCCGCCTGTATCTCCTTCCTGAGTGCCGCCGTCCCACCTGCCCTGAGGACGTCAGCACAAGGCATCCTGCAGGGCCTGCACCTGGGGCTGGGCCGCGGCTGTGGAGCCATGGTGGGGGGTGTGTTCGTCAACTATTTTGGTAAGACACTCTGTCAGTTCATAGACAAGGGCTCACTTTAACCCTTTTTCCACCAGATTCCCAGGAACTTTTATTACAAGTAACTTATTGACATGGGTGAAATAATCCTGCTAATCTGTGTGGTTTTTGTTTTCACTCCAAAGTTCCAGACTAATAGATGATTGTAATACACTTGTAGGAGTGAATTAAAAGAGTGATATTTTGTGTTTTTAAATGGAATTATGCATTTTAAAGCATTTCCTGCATAAACTGTAAATGCTATGCTTGGGTTTGAATTCTTCATTAATTCAACTCCACGGGTCCATCTTCAACCCTATTTCTGAGTAACGACATGAGAAAGGTCGTTTTAACAGCACGAGCCACTTTATGCCACACCCCCTCCAGGTTGTTGACTGTACTGCTCTGTCCTGTTCAGCCACTTGTGTTCATTAATACAACCAACAACTGAACATTTTAGGTAATCGGCTCAAAGTTTGGGCATATTTTCAGTATGGACTACAACTGCTGCTGCTGACAAACAATTATGGTGTATTCTCAGAAATGTTTGTCAGAAGTCTGGACCTTATATGTGCAAATGGCGTGACATAACTAGTTATAAAACGTAACTAATTAAGCAAGAATTAAAACGGGTAGGAGAAATCCACTTGATTTTTGCCAAAATGAATATAAAGATAGCTTTGCAGCACCTGGAGGGTTCAAATTCAAAGTTTTTGAACTATTAGGGTCCAAATACACAAATAAATGAACCAAAGACTAATAAAAGTGGGTTTAGCAAAATATGACCCCTTTAAAGCACTCCAAATATTGTTTTCATCGGATGTTCATAATCATCATTCACTTCTCGAAGCTTCTCTTGTTTTGCTCCATTTTCCAAATGATCAAAGCATAAATGAAGTGAATTTTGTAGAAATGGAATAAACAAGTTTGCGGACGCCACTGGATTAAACTTGGAGAGTGAACATAAGTGCAGAAAGCTGTGAGTGTTTTCCACCAGTCAGCGTCCTTCAACACACAGCCCCGCCCCCAAGAATTCCTGGGAATCTGAAAAGTCCAATCCGCCTACTAGGAACAATTATCAGGGAAAGTTTGGAGTTGAGGGAAAGTTTTTTTTACTGAGTAATTTCAGTGGAAATGTGCCAAAGTTTTTCAAAGTTCCTGCTAAATTCAAAGTTCCTGCTGTGGAAAATGTGCTTGTGTTTTTTTAATCAATATGTCAAACGGTAATTAAACAGATGTATTAGTTTTTGTGCAGTCGTATCTTGTTCATGAACAGTGTCTTAAACTCTGATGTATCAGTGTCTGTCATTTATTTTGCAATGCAGCCCTTACACAGTTTCAGTTTTCTTAGAAACTGAAAAATAACCGTGTTTTGTGCTGATGCTGTTGCTTTGCAGGTGCTGCAGAAACGTTCAGAGGGATCGGCATGGCCTCCCTCGTCATCCTCCTCATATTTGCCTTCATCCAGTTCTTGACTGGAGAAACTGAAGATAAAGGTTGGAAAATAAAACTTTAATCCTGAGATCGATTGAATAGCAGCTAAATATTTGAAGTAACCTTGAAATGTTTGTAGGTGAGAAGAATGAAGTTACATCACAGTTTTGTTTTTCTCCCTACATGGATAGATAGATATGACTTTATTTATCCCACCATGGGGAAATTTCACAGTTAACAACAGCAACATAGAACAAACAAGTGCAAAGACAAGACAGATAGAAAAACATACACAAACACATGAGAAATTAAAAATGAAAGAAAATGAGAAATTTGGTATTTATATCAATAAAGAATTAGAATTAAAAAATGAAAAAATTCTACAGTATTTACATATTTACATGTTTGTCTCCTGTCACTGTTTGAGTATCATCTAGTCATCTAATGTTTTTTTCAGATCTGGGGTATCAAACATATGGTCCATGGGCCTTATTTCTCATGCACTTTACCACTGTATTTATTTGACATCTGCCTGTGTGGGTGTGTAAGTGGGTGTGCATGAGTGGGAGTGAATGACCAGTGACGAGCTTATAAATTTTGTTGTATTGTACGATGTAATGACAATAAACTATTCTATTCTATTCAAAACCATCCCATCAGAAAGTCCAATCCCTCCCATGGGATGAATTCATGAAATACAAAAATGACACTGAAGATATTAACAATCAGTGATGTTCAAATTATTTTAGTTCAGGTACCACTTTCAGACCAGTATGATGTAAAATAAAATACTATCATAATAACCTACAAATTGTGACAACTCCAAATTTAGTCTTTGGTTTAGTGTAAAAAAAAGAAAGTACAAATGTTTTCAGTTACATTTTATATGATCTCAAGTGGGTTTTTACCTGTAAAATAATAGCATATTAACTTATAAATAATGTCAACTCCAAACTTATCTCTATTTTGTAGAGTGAAAAAAATAAATTACATTATGGAGATGTTTAGTTTTACAGAATATCCTTTTTAAAAAAAAGGAAATAATACAACCAACCTGAAATTTCTTAAAATATTTTTCTGTTTTAGTGTTAAAACAGCTAAATTACATGAAAATATTTACATTTACAGATTATCCTTTCTCTATCTCTTAAACTATCCTCCTCACAAAAAATAACAATCTGAACAAATCTGAACAACATGAAATGTCTTAAGAGAAATAAGTGTAATTTTACCAATATTCTGCCTGTAATTAAATATTTTATGGATTTGTAGATCCAATGTGATCTCTAAGTTATAAAGCACATGTGTTGATGCACATTTTTTTCTGAAGGAAATGTTGTTCACATTTTTTAAAGGATAGTTTGTAGATGTAAACATTTTCCTCAGTGTAATTTTACTTTTTTCACTCTGAAACATAGAGAAAAGTTTGTAGTTGTTATTATTTTACTGGTCTGATCCACTATTGGTCTGAATGTGGAACCTGAATTAAAATAAGTTTAACATCCCTGGTTCAGAAGGGTTTTAGGTGTTAATATTTTTCACCTCTCTGACCCAAAACAACATTGTGTCTGATTGAATTGGATCAGACGTGCCTCTGTTATTAGTAGAATATTCGAATTGAATCAACATAATTAACAGCTTGTTTATTTTTGTTATGTTGGACATTGTCAATTTCAGCATAATGACACTGGTGTAAAAGTTAAATACAGATGCGTCATTGCTCACATTTCACACTTTGTTTCCTTTCTTAATCTTCTTTTCCTTGTACTTATTGTTGTCTCAGAGAACAAAATGCTGGCAGAGAACATTCCAGTCCCCTCCAGTCCAGTTCCCATTGCCACCATTGACCTGGTACCGAGTCAGACCACCACTGGTACCGCGACCCCAACCGCCGCCCTGCCCGTGAAGAAGACCAAACACCAGGAGGACCAGGAGGACGTGTCGAGGCCGGCCTGGGTGCTCTCCGGTGCCCCCTGGGTCACCATCGCCTTCGCCATCGTCCAAATCAAGGAGATGATCAGCATGGCGAAGAGTGGAGGACCGCCCCTCGAGACCCAGCCTCTACAGGTGATTTATGGAATGTTTCATATTATGTAGTGATAAAAGATAAAAGGGATAAAGTGATGATTTGATCTGAATCCACACTTTTATAGGATTCAAACCAAAGAACGTCATTTTCCAGAAATAACCTACACGAAATGAGCAGATTTCTTAAACAGCGTCGGAATATGTCCTTAATAACATGACCGACTATTGTTATTTCAGTCAATAACTAATATTTTAAAAACAACACAGCAAATATTGGTGCTTTTTAGAGCTGCAGCTATCGATTATGTTTGTAATCGATTCATTAATTGATTATTTTCCTCAATTTGATTTAACAATTATTTTAATAGGTGAAAAAAATGGTGAAAATGTCTGAAAATGACAAAAAAAAACTGTCCTTTATTCCAGAACCACCTGAAACAACAACCACAAAAAGTATAAAAGTAAAAGGATATATAAAAAATATTTGTATAGAAATTACCACAACAGTAAAAATAAGATTTTTTCCTAAATATTTCATAACATTTGAGACTGTATAAAATTTTAAGAGCGTCCCACTACTGTAACATGTATATCATAAATAACGTGCATTTTAGTCATGGGTTTATAAATTATACTCAATTATACTGTAAATTACTTGATATGTCAGATACTGATGTCGACAAGTCAAATGCAGGGTAAATAGTGTGATTTAAGCATGTTAGCAATTCTGAGACATTTTGGCTCCAATAGAGGAAATATAAGGTTAAAAGGTTTGTATCGGACTTAAATTGAAAGGAAATGTGTTCTAGTTTCTGTCTTCAACACACAACTGAAATACAATCTAAACTAAATGAAATAATATTTCAGATTGTGTACAATTGTAAGTATGTTTTAAAACTTTTTCTCGCTACTGTATATCACAATATGGTTCTTTGTGACTGGTCAGACTGAGTGACAAGAAAAAATCTGTTAAAATCTGAAAGAAAGATGCAGATTGTCTTGTTGGGTTATATTTTAGTGAAACACCTCTCGTAATATTAACCCATTTTCTTCATTTCTTTTGTTTACCTTTTAAACATAATATGAGAACTTTTTTGTCATAGAATTTCGACAAAATAAGTATTAAAACACATACATTATATATTTTTTTACTTTAAAATTTTTTTTTGCCTTTTTTTCTCAAAATATGATTTTATTCCTATTATGTTTTTTCTTCTTGTCTTGTAAAATTGGACATTTTTTTTTACATTATAGCAACTTCATATAATACTTTGACTTTTTCATTGTAATTTTTTGTCTTGCATTATTTTGACTTTATTTTCATTATATTTTAACTTTCTCTCCACATTGTTTTGACTTTACTAGTGTCAAATTTTAACCTTTTTTTTTTTTTTTTAACATTGTTTTGGTTTTTTCTCATTAAATTTAGACTTTTTTCTTGCATGGTTTTAACTTTATTCCTGTTATATTTTACCTTTTTTTTTTTTTTTTTTACATTATTTTGACTCTATTCCAGTTATATTTAATTTTTTTCACCACATTGTTTTCACTTTAATCTTGTTATATTTTTACTTTTTTTCTTGCGTTGTTTTGACTGTAGTCCCATTATATTTTTACTTTTTTTTCCACATTATTTTGACCTTATTCCCTTCATATTTTAACTTTTTTTCTTGCTTTGTTTTGACTGTACTCCAAATATATTCTGACTTTTTTCTTTCCATTGTAGAACTTCATTTCCATAACATTTTTACCATCTTCTCCCGATATTATGACTTTATTCCTGCTGTATCAGTTTGTTTACACGGTGGTCAGAGACTAAAATGAAAATTCTCTGTGTTATGAGTTGTGTAGCTGTTCTAACAGTGGTGTCGCATCTTAATAACAGTAACATGTTTCTGTAAAATGTTTCAGAAATGTTTCCCACATGGTTTAACTGTCACTAATCTGACCTTTCTTGCACTTCCTCCTGCCCAAACACTTACAAACACACTGTGAAGAAAGGTGAGCTGTGTGTGTGTATGTTCGGAGGCCAGTGTGAAACTGGTTTGTGGGGTTTCCTGTGTGTCGTGCATGGCCTGATCAGTTAATCATCTGCACCTCTTTGTGGTATGTGGGTGTGTATATGCATGCGTATGTTTGTCTGTGGTATGACGTCTGGTTTGCTGCATGCATGCCTGAGCGCTCCCTGCTAATGTCACATTGACCTCGCTCAGGCCCGCCTCTGCCCCCTGATGACCCTGTTGCACTTCCTTATCTTTGTGATCATGCACATGTCATAAACTGACTCAATTACAGTCTGATCGCTCCTGTTGAATAGATGTTTTTAGTTTGAAGCTCTTGAGACCCAGTAATGCATTTTGGTCTCCTCTGTAGGAGATACATTTCACATCTTTACTTAAAAAAAAAGAAACTGTCCACTGCAAAGGACATTCCACAAAAAACAAAAGTGTATCTGAAAAAACAGTTGCATCATGCCGTTTCCAATTAACAATTATTTATAGCAAATTAGATAGAAATGTATTGATCCTACATAAAATTAAGGTTCCAGTAGCGGCACAACACCAAATGTACACATATAAGAAAAATTACAAGACATAAGGAAAGAAAATAGTAATAACAATAAAATTCCAGGGAAAAACAGGCAATTGTACATATGAAAGTGCAAGTAGAAATAGATTAAAAAAATAGTAATGATGATGAATAATAATAAAAAGTAATTGTTATAATATTTTAATATGCACTGTGTGTGCGTGTTTGTATTTATTGTGCATAGATAGAAGGATAGAAGGATAGAAGGCTAGATAGATAGATAGATAGATAGATAGATAGATAGATAGATAGATAGATAGATAGTAATAGCAGAACTAATAATAACAGTATAGTAGTATAATAGTAGTAGCAGTTGTAACAATGGTATATAAGTAAGAAATATCTGTATGAAAGTAATGGTCATAATAGTAATAAACAATAAGAAAAATACATTTACAACAAACATTTGCCCTATCTTTAATGTAATGTTTGATGTAAAAAAAAAAACAAATCTTTTACTTTGGTGGGTCTTGAGGAGGATATAAGCTAAGTTAACCTGGGTAAGTCTTAGTTTTGCTCTTATTTGTATAAAATATTTAGTTGCCCTTAAATCTTTAAACCTTAAAACAGTCCTTAAACGGTCTTAACCCCCTCTGGCATTTTTGTACATATTTTTCTACTTTTTTAAAAATTAAATTTGTTGATCATTTTGGCTGTTGCAGCTTATGGCATAAATTGTTGCATTTTTGCTTTCCTTTTTAGTTAAATTATTAAAATCAAATGTGTTTTACACTCAATTGATGCATTTTGCACCCTCTGGACATCTTCGTGGAAAAAACAAACAAAAAAAACTGCCATAAAATCATCATACATTAATATTTTTCTGCTTTTCTTTCCATAAATCTCTAAAACAACTTCAAAATTGCTCAAAACCACCAAACATTCAATCATGTGGAGGATTTTAACAATTTAAATACCAGTTTGATCATTTGAATTATGAATTATTTATTTAAAAAAAACACAAAATTAATTGTTTTCCATATAATAAATAGTAGGGGGATGGGACATTGGTGGTGATTAGCAGTAAAGCTGATTTGATTGCATTAGTATTTTTTATGTAGTGTCAGATACTCCCCTTTGTGGTCAAAAATGCCCCACTGACTTCCATTAAAACCAGATTTTTTTTTTAAATCTCATGCATTCTCTAATCTCAACATTTCATTTTTGGCTGCAACTGTGATGTAACTGAAAAACTGTCCTCCTGCTGACCGTTATTGTCGTTCCTCTGGTCACTAGGTACCTAATGGCAATGAAACGACTGTGGAAGCAGCACAAAACGACCCCACTGACGACGGTACCCACTCAACACCCACTGACTGTAACAAGGACGGAGACCCAACACGACCGTCTACGAACCGAGAAGGACCTGGAGACAATCCCTCCTTCACTGCCGACTGAAAACACACAGCACGACAGCTTTAACGCCTGTGTATTACTGTTGTAACTGCAAATATATCCGTTTAATCTTCAACATAATCTTGATACAGCGCTAGTTTTGGTGAGCTGGTTGCACTACGGTCTGACTGTAGGTGATTTTTACAAAGGGTGGGATCAGTTCAGGATCTTGGAACTGTATTTATTATTATTAAGTTATTGTTAAAAAAAACTAGCTGAGGGAGTTGGAAAATGGGAATGCTGCATTTGTTGTAATTTTCAGAGGGTTTTTTTTTAAATTTGGAGCTATAGTCAAATCCAGTTGAGCTCAGAGCTTTGGGCTTCATATTAACTGCACTTGAACTGCTAAAGTGAAGGAGGATCCATCATGAAGTAAAGAGCATGCCTCTTGACATGTCACAGTAGTGTAGAAAAGTTTTCAGACACCCTCAAAATGTTACAGTTTTATTACCTACATTTTCAGGAATTCACACAGAGCTGAAACTTTTACTGCGGTTTCTTATAAAACATAGTCACAGCATAGAAATCACAACAATTTAACACCTGAACCACTAAAAATATCTTATCAAATGCCAGATTTAACTGAGACGTTGCATAATAAGGTTGGTTTCATTTACAGATATGGAAAAAAGTTTTCGTACACCTTTAAAATTTTACACAATCTCAAATAATCATGAAATATTTGCGTGAAACTTTTTTTGTGTACGTTTCTAAAGGTGTGGTTGCATCAGACAGACACAAACAAATGCAAAGGATTATTTTTCTGTTTATATGAGGAAGAGGATTGAACTGAAACTGTAAATGCAGGTTATTTTTGAAAAAGTGTTTGAAAATTCAGAGTATAAGACAAATTATTACATGCGACGGACATTAAAAACCATTTAATTGAACTTATGGGTCAAATACTGCATTATCATACAGTATATACCATTAAAACAATTATCCTCTGCTCAAAACAGGAAAGAAAACAAATATGCAATCGAGTTTCTTTTGTTTATTTTAACAAGAAAAATAGCAAAACTAAATAATTGACAGTTTCAACATGTCAGGTTCTGGATGTGTTTCATTATCTGCTGAAACATTCAATTTTTCCCATATTTTTTTCCCTTTTAAATACTATAAAGCTCTATTATCATCAAATATGGAGTTTTTCCAAATTCAGATAAGTTCAACAGGATGTTTAAAAGTGATGCTGCAGTTGTTTGTTTGGCATAAAAACTCAAAAATGTTCCGAAAAGGACATTGTTGTACTGCTTCATATCATATAAACACCAGGAATCTGTCCCTGTTACATATTACATTAAGACATGGCACCATATTTGAAGATAAAACCACATTGTAATCATTAACTGCCATCAGAGAACAGCATTCAGCAACGTCTAAAACTGACGACTTCATGTCAGATTCAACACATGTATGAATAACGTGAATACGACAGTGATTCCTAATGGGAAATATCACAAATGCATGGGGTGAATGAAAACTTTTGTCCAACACTGAACGTAAATACCTGATGTGTTTAGAAACTGGTGAAATCCAACTACAGTAGAACCACCCAGTACGAGTTAAATTTGTTCCATGATTGTCATCGTTTTGCTATTTATTCTTTTTACGGAACAGTTTTCCCCTTTGAAATGAACTGAAATATAATTTTTCCATTTTAGCCCCAAAAACCACCTAAATATCCTATTTAATGGGTTTTTAAAACAGAAAACGTACAGTTAGGGAAAAAATGCACTTATAAAAACATAATGATAAATGATAAAATAGAATGCAAAAGAAATAAACTGGTTTTATAAACTTATTTATCTCAAAGATGAGACGACCATTTGATGTAATTTACTCGTAAAGACGCTGCCTAGTGGTTAGTATGAAGATGCAGATTTCCACTCGTATTTCTTTTTTTTTTTTTTTTTCTATAATTAAATTTTTATTGACATTCAGTATCAGACATTCACATTCGGTACATCATATGTACACATATCATACATCTGTTGTCTGCTCCAAATGCCAAAATAATATTTTATGTTTTATGTCTAACACTGAAAAGAAGGCAGGTAACCAAATAAAAGGAGAGAAAAAAAGAAAAAACTATGTACAAGTAGGGGGTGATCTTTCCCATACAACACAATCATTGATTTATGAAAACAAACACTGGTCTATAGTGTGACATAGCTGTCCCAGTTTTCCCAGTATGAAGTGAATTTCTCCGATTTGTGATTAACAAATGCTATAAACGTCCATTGTGATTCCTATCCATCCATTTAAAGTTGGGCTCTCCTTTAAAAGCCTTTTCCTGGTGATAGTCTTTTACAGGCCACCAGCAAAATATTCTTTAAATGTTCGTCTCTTTTCGGCCATTTTTCACTTGTGTTTCAAGATGAAAATACACACGAGCCGTATCTTGTAAACTGAATTACTCGTACATTGGTTCTACTGTAGCAAAACACTGAGGTATTTTTCCAGATGTAACTTTAATAACATCCTGCATCATTTAAAAGTAGTGACTCCAGCTGAGTTCGCACCATCATCATTTATAACTCCATCATATAAACTCCATTCTAACATTTGAAGGTAAATTACATGTTACTGTGAAAACAGGCTGTTTGCATTAGTAACTACACTCCCTATAATCCATGACATCATCTGACATTTATTATACATTTATTTATACTTGTGCTTTCATTTTCCAACAGCAGAAATGCAGATGTTACTACTTGTTTCTGTGACACACTCAAATCCCCGTAACAGAACACATCAGTACAGACTTTACACTGTGTTCCAAGGATTAACCAACTGAAGCTGACATTAGATGCTAATATTATAGTGTTGACAACTTTCTAATTAGCTGCTACTGCTTTGTACCAGTTTGTCATCGGTAGGTGTTTGTTCTAACTTTACGTTGTCACCTGTCCAATATACGACCACATGTAGTTATAATTAATGGTTTCATCACCATTTCATATACATGCAAGCCAATATTTACCCGATTGTAGTGTTAAATCAGGGGTGTTAAACATATTTTAGTTTAATGTGATCTAAAGTGGGTCAGACTAGTAAGATAATAACCTATAAATAATGACAAATCCAAAAGTTCTGTTATGTTTATAGGGAAAAAAGTAAAATTACATTATGAAAATATTTACAACTACAAAGTATCCTTTAAAAAATATAAAAAACCTGAACAAATATGAACAACCTGATTTGTTTTTTTTTTTTTTTTTTTTTTTTGGTTAAAGAAAAATAAGTGCAATTTTAACAATATTCTGCCTCAGTTTATCATTTACACATGTGCATTACAACTTACAGCTCACAGTGGATCTACAAATACACAAAACATTTAATAACAGGCAGAATACTGGTTAAACTTATTTCTCTGTTCATATATTTGTTCAGGTTATTCAAATTTTTTACACACACAGGCCAAAATGATCTCAACTGGGCCGAACCATTAAAATAATATAGTAACCTATAAATCATGTCAAAAATGGACAAAAATTTGAGAAACATGATCAGAATGAAGAGAAACAAACAAAAAAACTTGAGCAAATATGAGCAAATACACAAAACATTTAATAACAGGCAGATCTTTTTTTTTTTTTTTAAATTGCAGTTATTTTTCTTAAGATAAAGGATAGTTTGTAATTGGAAAAAATTTCATGAAATTGTACTTTTTTACAATTAAGAGAAAAATTTGTAAATGATAAACTGTTACATAATATTGTTAAAATTGCACCTTTCAGGTTGTTTATGTTATTCATATTTTTTTAAGGATATTTTCCAGACATAAGCATTTTCATTAATGTAATTTTACTTTTTTCTCTATAAAACAGAAAAAAAATTAGTAGTTGTTATTATTTATAGGTATTTATGTTATTATTTTACTGATCTGACCCACTTAAGATCATATTGGTCTGTATGTGGAACCTGAACTACAATGAGTTTGACACCTATGACATTTTCAAATTCATCCCACAGGTGGAATTGGAATCGTTGAGCAGCCGGTTTTGGGCCACGGACCGTATGTTTGGCACCCATGTGTTAAATGAACTAGTTTGAATGTATTGTTCAGTGTGGACTTTACATCTAAGCTGGTGCAATGAGACGAAAAAAAAAAAAAACACAAAAAAAAGTTTGTCTTTATTGACGCTGTAGATAGATTCATTGTGTGCACTGAACTCATCTTTGTGCCTTTAGTGCATCCTGTACACTCACCTTATTTTAATGCATGTCATGAAGTGTTTAGAATTATGTAAATCTTTGTATGAATGAATTCATCCCGATCCAGATGCACATGTAAACATCTGACCTGAACTTTCAACTTGAAATTTTTTATGTGAACTCTGTTTGGAACCATCCACCCCCAGGAAAAAACTTGATGAAAAGGACATTTTCTGCACATTTAGTACGATTCCCTCCTGTTTTGAGGGACAGGAGGAATAGAAGAAGTGCCTCTTAATTCTCTATAATGTTTTTTCTTACTGTGCGACGTCGGCCTTTAAAACACTCACATCAGACATAACTGACATTTTCAGCTCGTTTTCAACTCATTGACTCTGATGCTGTTGTAAAACCACTGCCAAAAGCCTTTTGATCTCTGTGACTTCCATTTTCATGCCAAACTCTTTCCAGTATTGCTTTTTTCCTTCCATTTTCTATTTCTATTATAGATGAAATTCTGCGTCAGTACATTTGAAGACTGTACTTGGCATTTGGAACGTTGTGTTAGGTTTTCTGTGTCAGTATCAGTCGTCTTAATACCGTCATAACATCTGAAAGAAGACTGAAAGACGACCTGACTTGTGCAAATTACAGCCCAAATAAATGATTCTAATTCTATTTTTTGTTGCCTTCTTGTTAAGACCACAGACAGAGACTAGTTTGGGATTAAAGAGCTTATTGAAAGGGTGTCATATGGAATTAGTTGACTCATAAATGATGTCTATGACTATCTATGCAAACATATATTTATATAGCTTGTTGCTTGTTAAAACTCATTTTAGTTCAGTTCATAATTAGAACAATATGATTTGAAGTGGATCAGACCCATAAAATAATAATATAATAACCTGCAAATAATGACAACAACAAATTTTTGTGTTTTGTAGTGGAAAAAGTAAAATTACATTTAGGAAAATGTTTACATCTACAGACTATCCTTTAAAGAAATGTGAATAACATGAACAAACTAAAATTTCTTAAGAAAAATCATTGCCATTTTAACAATATTCTGCCTCAGTTTTATCATTTACACATGTACATTACAAGTTACAGATCACAGTGGATCTACAAATACAAAACATTTAATAACAGGAAGAATATTGGTAAAACGACACATTTCTCTTGAGACATTTCAGGTTGTTTGTGGTTGTTCGGGTTTTTTGCATTTTTAATTAACAGCCCTATATGATCTCAAGTGGGTCGGACCAGTGAAGTAATAACATAACACCCAATAAATAATGTTAAAAATGGACAAAAATTTGAGAAACATGAACAGAACAAATAAGAATAAACAGTGATAATAAAAGACCATGGAGAAATTGATCAACAATTTGAGAAACTTCAACAAATTAATGTTAAAATTGCATTTACTACTTTAGACATTTCAAGTTTTTTTAGCTCAGGTTCCACAATTCCACTGCAATTCTGGGAAAAATAAGTCATATTCTGGATCTGAAATCATTGTATATTCTATATTCTTCACTGTCTTTATCGTATCTATCCTATTGTGTGGAGGTCTGGGGAAACATCTATAAAAGCACTCTACAGCCCATATACACACTGCAAAAAAGAGCAATAAGGACAATAAACAAAGCAGGATACAGAGAACACACAAATCGGCTTTTTATAAAATCACACACATTGAAGTTTATGGATTTGGTTCAATGTGAAACAGCACAGATAATGTACAAAGCAAGAAATAATCTACTGCCAAAAAATATCCGGGGAATGTTCACTGAAAGAGAAGGAGGCTACAGTCTAAGGGGAGACCTAAATTAAAAAAACAAAAACAAAGTAAGAACAACAATGAAAAGTATGTGCATAACAAGCTGTGGAGTGACTTTGTGGAATAATCTAGAGCAGGAGATAAAGGAAAGTACAAACATAAATATATTTTGTTCTTATTAGCTAATTTTTTTGAGTATTTCTGTTCATTCTGTTCATGTTTCACAAATTTGTACCCATTTTTAACTTTTTAACTTTTTTTTATAGGCTTTTATGTTATTATTTCACTAATGCACATGTGTGAAGGATAAATTGAATTTAAATTGCACTTATTTTTCTTGAGTAGTTCCACGTTTTTTGGGTTATTCACATTTTTTAAAGGATAGTTTGTAAATGAAAACATTTTCATTCTGTCATTTACTTTTTTTCCACTCTAAAAGATATAGAAAAATGTTGTAGTTGTCATCACTTATATGCTATTGGGTTATTATTTTACTGGTCTGAATCCACTTTAGATGATATTTGTGTGAATATGGAACCTGAACTAAAATGAGTTGAACATCCTTGGTTTATTTGAATAATATGGAAAAAAAATTAATGGTTCCTTTAAAGATAATGCACAACTAGAATTAAGGCATTGGAACAATGTGTTTTCATTAAATTTGTACAAATAAGATACAAAAAGTTACCAACAACAAAACTTCTCTCTTATAATGCATAATAAAAACAATAGGTAATCTATTACAACAGGTACATTGTGTACAATGAAATAAAATATCAAATTTAAATTAAGGAATTATTACAGAAGAGGATTAAGGCCACTGGGAAACAAAAATTAAGGTCCATGATATTTTTCTTCTTCTTCTTCTTCTTCTTCTTCTTCTTCTTCTTCTTCTTCTTCTTCTTCTTCGTCTTATTATTATTATTATTATTATGAGAAAAAATTAAGAATTCTTGAGAAATTATCTTGAGAAAAATGGATAGAGTGGAATGAATAAATGAATAATAAATTTTGCATTGTTTTATTTTACATGGATGTTTCAGATCTAATTTATTTAAGATGTGTTTGTGTATGTGTGTGTTTGTGTGCGGGGGTATTCCAAGCCCACAGACCCACAGCAGATGTAAAGTCTAAGATGTCCACTTGATGGCAGTAGTGTCCTGAGGATAGAAGGTGCTTTGTAGAACGGTCTAAACCCAGTCTGTGTGAGTGTGTGGAGGGTTATTGAGGTCGTGGTGATGGGTGTGTGTGGGAGGACAGTAATAGGCTTCCTCAGAAAACTAGACTATGTGCTGTTGTAAAAAAATAAATAAATAAATAAGTAGGTAAAAAAATAAATATATAATAAAATCAGTCTCTTGGCACAATCTGCCTGTCTGATATCCATGGAGAAATTTGAGTCCCATCCCTCCCCTCCCTCATCTGCTGTTGCTGTTGTTTTGTCTTGCACGGTTCTTAATAACCATCAGTATAATAGCGTCGTTTTCTTCAACGTGTCACGACCGCGAGCTGCCAAATAATACTAAACATCTCTATTGAAATGACACCGGGGTCAAAGCATTGCACACATTTATTCTCTGGTAACATCTTAGAAAATTACAGCAGCAGCGACCTACAACCGCCTGCAATTACTATCATATCAAGTATTGTATACGTGTTGTATTATGGAATATTGAACCCCAACCTGAGCCCCATCCCTAATTATTTCATTAATTCAGTGCCTTATTTATAAAACAGACTGTGACATCTAACCTTAACTCCTTACTGTCTGAATGTATTTACAATTATACAAAAAATACTAATTATTTATGTTATTTTCGTGATGCAGATGCTAAATTAAGTGGAGATTGTTAATTGTTTGGTTGATTGCCCAGTTTTTGGTGTTTTTTCTGTCTTTTTTAATTATATTCCTGACTATTCTATGAGCTGGAATTATCGGGATTAATTGGATCTCTGCACATTTTTATTCTTCGTTTTTGTTCCTTAATTTAAGTTAATAATGTCAGGTATAGTATGTTTATTGTACTGTGTTCTTGTATATATATATAGAAGTTCAAATAGAACATAGAAAAAATTAAAAATTAACCCCTTAATACCTAAATTTAGTTATAATTGTATATTTGTGTTGCTGCTGCTGCTGTGACACAGATGCTAAATTAAGTGTAAATCGTTAATTTGAATATAACACAATAACTTTTTATATAATAATTTAGGTGTGTGTGTATATATATATATATATATATATATATATATATATATGCAGCTATTGATTATTTTGTAATCAATTAATCTATTGATTGTTTTCTTTGAATTGGCTCAGGTATGCATATTATTTTATTGATGCTACTATTGATTAGTTATTCCAGTCAACAATCCAAACAAAACAAAAACAATCCAAAAATCAGCTGAATGTCATGAAATTAATAACAAGGTGTTGAACTTGATCCATGAATGTCAGGGGTCAAAGGTCACCAGGTAACACATGTACATTCACAAAGAGTGTTGAACAGCACCTCTTTACCGAAACAGTGGAATATGGAGGTGAATTGATTTTAATAGTCTATAGGGTGTTAATCCGACCCCTTAACTCACATCATCAGTCAGTCATGTTTGTGTCTGTGTATAGACATCATCAGTCTTTTCTGCTCTGCATTTGTAAAATAGAACATCCCGTCCATTTTTAATTCTTGTCCAATGAACAACAACATCAGTGTTTGCACTAAATCAGGCCTTCACACCTCAACAGAAAGAACACAGAGGTTGTTTTGCAGCGTCTCTGCTTCTTAACAGCATTCTGTTCTTCTTTTCTCTTGTGGTTTTACTTCCTTTGAATGTACCTTAATTTACCATGTTATCTCAAACCTCTACATGTACTTCATGACATTAGTGCAGTGGACAGTTATTCAGTCCTTAATTAAAGCTATATTATTTACAGTAATGACTAATATTTATATTGACTGTAAATGCTGCCACTTTGGAATAAATAAAGTCTGATCTTACTCTGAAATATTGTTGAATGAATCCAAAACATGTGGTTACAAAGAAAGCAGCAAGAAAATGAATACAATATGCAGGTTAATGTATAAAATAAACAAGTAAACATACAAAAATGAACACATTAGTCAAGAAATAGAACAAAAGAAGCTGTGAAATGGACAATATAAACTGTAAAGTGAACAAAATAAGTAAGAAAATTAGTAAAAATGAACAAATCAGGTAAGAAAATGAACAAGTTGTTCAGAAAATGAACAAATTAACCTTGTAAAATGGACAGAATAAGCTTTAAAATGAACAAAATAAGTAATAAAATGAGTAAAAATGAACAAAGGAGGTAGAAAAATGAACAAATTAGTCAACAAAAATTTGCAAAATAGGCTTTAAATTGGACATAATAAGCTGAAAAATAAACAAAATAAGTTAGAAAATGAGGAAACATGAACAAATTAGGTAAGAAAATGAACAAAATAATCCTAATGACTTTCCTGTGAATGCTGCCACTTTGGGATAAATAACGTCTCATTTTATTCTGATATGTTGTTTAATTAATCTAAAACATGGTTACAAAGAAATTGTCTAATAATCTACAGTTTAAGGAATAGCTTGCTCAGTTTAATCCTTATTGTTTTTGTCATTTTGTGCCAGAATATAATGGACATATATACTGGACACTTACATTTACACTGAAATGAGAGGTTTTATTAAAGCAGCAAGAAAATGAACAAAAACAAAAGAACAAAATAAGCAAGAAAAGTAACATATTATGCAAGATAATGTACAAAATAAGCAAGAAAGCAAAGAAAAATTAACAAATTAGTCAAGAAAATGAACAAAATAAGCTGTAAAATAAGCAAAACAAGAAAATTAGCAAAAATGAACAAATTAAGCGAGAAAATGAATATAATCACTGATTCGTATCATTCACCACGAAGGAAAGCAAACCAAGAAAGCAAACAAAAAATAACAAATTAGTCAAGAAAATGAATAAAATAAGCTGTAAAATGAACAAAATAAGTAAGAAAATAAGCAAAAATGAACAAATTAGTTAAAAATATCAGTGATATATTGTCTTTGTTTCCAGCACTTTAGGGATGTCTTTATGTTTATTAAATTAATACCATTACATGTTAAACCCATAATGGTGACTTGTAAATACATTTTTCTCTACATTTACCCATAACCAAGTGATTCATCACCTTTTATCCTCATATTATCTTTTGCATTTTTCAGTGTAAATCATGTATTTTTCTATATTTAATTCACTGATCGTGTAGATGTTCACTAAAGCTCAGAGTAAATTCACGTGATTACATCAAAACAGGGAAAATTGAAGGAAACACGACTTTTTCAGCAAAATATATAATTAATTCTACATAAAAACAAGTGTCTACGACCATTATCAGTTATCAAAATACATGAACCAATGTTACAAAGACTCTGGATGCACCTGGAAACGTTGTGATGCTGCTGAAAAACTGCATTTTATCTGAATTATTTGACTGTATTGATAGGATTAGTGGTCGGAAAGTAGATGTTTTTGGGTTTTAAAGGGTTAAACCATTGACGCATGGAATCCACTGCAACAAATAGCAACGTATTATGATAAAGAAATAAGATATTGAAGAAATCTGACATGTTTAATGCCAAAAATACCACTAGTTTATTAACAATGCATGCATGAAAGGGTTAAATGCACTGACATTCAGTTGCAGGATTGACATTGGTCGCACATTATCCTCCTTAAGAATGTAATTGGCCTTTTCTGTCGATTATCATCAATATTAAAACCAATAGAGTGATGTTAATAGAACGCATTGGTCAGCTGCTGTCCAGATCCAACCTGAAGCTATTTTTAGTTTCTTTCTATCCCTGAAGAGGCGACTTGGCAGGAAGCGTTTAGTTGAGGTGTTGACGGCTCATGTCACGCTTCTGAAAACTCCTCCTTGAAGTGTTCACATCACTGAAAAACACTGCAGTCCAAGTACAAATACTGCAATACTGTACTGCAGCTGGGTTTTCACATCTGTACAACCTGTTCCTTTTACCTCCTACATTTTAACACCAATACCTGTACTCTCTACTCTGTACATTTTCAGAGCAATCATGTTTTCAGTTTGGAGAAATTTAGATTTTTGATGAATTTTATGAAATATTAAAAAATTTGCCTTTACTAATAATGGTCCATATTCTGATGGCTTATAACATGGAAATGGTTCCATATATCAATATAGTTACTATTGAGAACTGATAGGAAGCCATATATGGACTTTCATTTGGGTCCATGACCTTTGAACTAGAGTGACCTTGAAGGGTCAAATTCAAGGTCACTAATGTCTAGATTTCAACACTCCATACCGTACCGTCTTCATCTGCTTCTCAGCAGAGAAGCCCAGACAGCCCTCCCCAGCCACTTCCACCAGCTCTTTCAGGGGAATCCCAAGGCGTTCCCAGGCCAGCCCAGAGATCTAATCCCTCCAATGTGTCCTGGGTCGGCCCTGTGGTCTCCTGCTGGATGGACTTACCTGAAACACCTCACCAGGGAGGCGTCTGAGAGGCATCCTCACTAGATGCCCAAACCACCTCAACTGGCTCCTCTTGATGTGGAGGAGCAGCGGCTCTACTCTGAGTCCCTCCCAGATGTCCAAGCTCCTCACTATATCTCTAAGGGCGTTTTCACACAGGGTACTCGAATTCGTATCCGAGTACGCTGGACCCCAAAGTTCACTTAATTTTATCCATGTGAATGCACCCGTTCCATCCGAGTATTGTGCCCGAGTCCAGTTGAGAAGGTAGTCCTGAGTCTGGACTGCCTGGACTCCAGCACGGTATGCTGCCGTGTGAATGCAATCCGTGCCCGAGTTCGGAAGAGACGTAATCACCACTCCGACAGCGGAAGTGGGTTAATCACCACAAGACCATCGATGGCGCTCCTGTTGTCTCCTGAAAAAGCCTTGGATCCGTGCAGCACGGGCTCACCTTATCGACGGAACCACTCTGTAATATATCAGGGACAACGAAAGTCGCTCTTCCTCACTTTGCCTCAACTAGGCTAACAGATAGGTGAGCGTTTGTCTTCTTCTGATTTCCATGTTCGTAGGATCGCAAAAGAATTCCTTCCACACCGCCACCTACTGTTTCAGCCCTGTAACACCCATTTGTACCTGGGCTGCAATATGCGTGTATGGACGCAACATCTGCGGTACAGGTGTGAACATATCCATGTACGGTACAGACTCGAGTACGCTGTGTGAAAACGCCCTAAGGCAGAGACAGGCCCCCCTGTGAAGGAAACTCATTTTGGCCTCTTGTACTCATGACCTCACTCTTTCGGTCATTATTACCCAGAGCTCATGACCATGAGGTGAGGGTCGGAACGTAGATAGACCAATTCAACACTCTTCATCTCCAAAACTACTGCTCAGATTTATTTGGGACAATGTCTCCAAAATTATTTCAAAGTTTTGAGGAATTTTGATTTTTGAAATATAAAAAAATTGCCTTTATTCATAATGGGCCATATTTTGATGGTGACTTCCTATTATTCAGAATTCAAATAGTTAAACTGGTATTTAAAGGGTTAAAATCCTAAAATTGTTGAATGTTTGGTAGTTTTGAGCAGGGCTGAAGTTCTTTTATTTGTATGGAAAACAACAAAAAAATATGGATGTATGATGATGTTTATACCAGTTGTTTTTTTGGGTTGTTTTTTTTTAAGTGTACATTTTCCCACAAAGGTAAATGTGTGGGGGACAGAGGGGTTTATTCATGTTTGTGAACGCTTACACAGAGAATTCTATTTTATTCTGACTCCTTGAGCTGGTGTGTGTTGTCAATAATAGCGAAAGTATCTGCTTTAGTGTTTTCTGGTAAAAGAAGATGTCATATGACTCAAGAATGAGGCGTAAGTGAGTAGACCAGAGGGTGGGTCTGAGGTTAAATAAAAGCCCCCCCACCCCCTGTCAGGACCACCTGAGTCGACTGTGAGTCAGACTAAAGACCACAGCAAGTCGTGTTATTGGCAGGATACTGCAGATTAAGGATCATTTTCTGTTTTGTGCTGGATTTAGAGTGAGATGCGTGAAAAGTGTGACATCTGAAACAACCGTTGCTGTGTTCAAGCTCTATTACATTCATTTATGAGGCTTATTTCAGTTTAGATATTTACACCATCAGGAGTATATTTCTGAGCTAGATAAAAGTGGTTTGTATTGTTAGTTTTGTTGTTTTTATTATAGTGCTTCTTGTGTTTTGTGTTAGTATGGACTGGTGGACTGATGGTAATTCTACTTCAAGACAAGACACATCTTAATAAATGTGTTGTTCCCAGTAGAGAAACTCCTGAACTTGCATCAGGGTTATATTTCCCAAGACGTGAACTTACTGAGGTCTTTTTTAACAAGTCTGAGCAGAATAGTATGTGTCTTCATTCCTCACATTTTACAGATTTCAATTTCCAGCTCTATCATTCTAGCAGAGTTTTTTTTTATTTGCATATATTGACTTAGGTGTTTCTTTCTGATGGATTAGCTGTGTCAGTTAGTATCCATTCCTTTTTCTTCTAGTCTTTGATTATAATATCTGGCTTATTGGTTTGATTTCTTTGTCTGTTTAGATCAGCATATAAGGATGATTATGTGGATGGCTGGTGTTCACACCATTTTTCAGATGTTACTATGTCATACTCCCTACAGATCTTCCATTCTTCTTCTTCTTCTTCTTCTTCTTCTTCGTCTTCTTCTTCTTCTTTTTATTATTATTATTATTAGTAGTAGTAGTAGTAGTATAGTAGTAGTAGTAATAGTAGTAGTATTAATAGTAATAATAATGCTAATAATAATAGGCCCTTTATAATAAGTAGATTTAACTACATAAAATCGGAGCAACCTGCTCCCTCTGTAGATATAAATCACTCATTTTAACCCTTGAAGACCCACAGCTGTTTTTGTCACACCTTCCATATCATTATTTTTATCTTTCCCAAGTGATTTATCACCATTTATCACAATATTATCCTCTGCATTTAGCTTTTTTTGTGCAAATCAGGAATTTTCTTATATTTAATTTACTGTTCATGTAGGTGTTCATTAAAGCTCAGAGCAAAGTGAGTTTGAGTTTACTGATTCACGCTTACTGTTATTAAAGCTGAATTTCAGCAGAATTTACAAAAGATAAAACACACAGATATAAAACACATAAAACATTCATGAATAATCAACTAATGGATCAATTCTTCAGGTCCAAATTGCACAGTGTGACTGCTGTTGGCAGTACAGACTGCTTAAGTCTGCTGGTTTGACATTATTGGTATTCACAGATGTTATTTTTGTAAAGGTCTCTGGGAGGTCTCAGCTCTGGTTTTAGGCAGTAGTTGGTGCAATGGATGTTCACTGTAACCCATTTCTCTGACCAACTGCACAGCAGCCTGCTCTGGAGTGTGGGGAGATCAGGTGTGGGTCCTCCTCTGGAGATGATCTTCAAAGCTCTCTTTTGCACCATCTCTAGCTGTGCAGCCTGACTTTTGTTGCACCCCACTAAGAGGACACTCCCATACTCCAGGCATGGCCTCACCAGTGTGGTGTGGATAGTTAACAGGTCCTGTTGTGGTAGTCCATGTCTTGCTAGGACAGTCAGAAAGTGAAGATGCTTGGAGGCTGTCCTCACCATTTGGTCGATGTGTGAGTCTTAAGTGAGGTAGTGGTAACAACTGGGATGTCCTTTCCTCCAGAACAAAGGAGCAGGCTGTGCCAGATTTTTTGCAATTTTTTTTTTTTAATTTAAAGGTTATTATATCAAAACAGAGAAAACTGAAGAAAAAGTGACATTTTTCATCAAAATCTATCATTAATTGGACATAAACCCAGTGTGTCCATCCACTGTCATTGATCCAACTCCATGGGTTTTACTGGTGATTCAGTGTTGTAGAAGGTGATGGTGTTTCCACGTTCACTATGGAGCCTCTGAATGTCCAAATGGGTCATATCTGATGACCGTGAAAAGACGATAAACTGCATTTTACACCAATTATTTACATGTATTGATAGGATTAGTGGATCAACAAATATTAAACATGTACATCAGTAGATGGTTTTAGTCAGCAGTGGATGTTTGGGTCTTTATGGGCAAAAATGACAAAAACACAGCCTTCTCATATCTATGTGATTATACCTTAATGAAAACATAATTCTGTGTATTTTTGCCCATTTCTACTTTTACATCACCCTAAATCTTATTTACTGGACCTTGTGTGATTCAGTTGCATTAGGTTTAGTGTCAGTCCACAAACCTATAGAATTTATGATGAGGATGCGGTTTACTCTGTTGATCAGGGGTTTGAATCAGTCTTTGCAGTGTGGTGTATCTGTCTTTACTGTAAAGTTAACAGTATCTGGGTGCAGATGGAATGAGCGCCGCAGTGTGAACCGGGTGCAGCAGACTACGATATATAAGAGTAGACAGCTGTCATGGTCGCTCTGGCATCGGCCCAATGCCTGTGTTCATACGTCCTCATCTCCTTTCACACAGGAAAGTGAAGAGTCTGCACTGTTACCTGTCCATCTAAAGCGTCCTGCCTATAACAAAATTAATCACGTTAAGAAAAAACAGGGTAAAACAAAACCACTTCCACTGTGATTAAACAAGGTAAGGTTGGGTGGGACCACTGCTGTCAACCATGGTGGTTCAGTAGTTCACACTAGATGAACAAAATAAGCAACAGCATGATTAAAAAAAAACAAACAAATTTGACAAAAAGTAGTAATGTGTGAAATGAACAAAAAATGTTCAAAATAAGTAAAAATAAAATGGACAAACTCAATAAAATATACAACAAACAGAGCAAAAATGACCAAAATAACCAACGACATGAGTAAAAATGATCAAAATAATCAGCAAAAACATCTGATCAGAGTTATTTGGTAGATCAGTGTTTCATGTCTTATATTCATTTTACTGTGAAATATCTTGATAAACAGCAGGTTATCAAAAAACACAGGTAAAAAATATGTGACAAAATGAGGTTAAAATATGTGTTTACTATGTAAAATGGAGGCAGTATGTGGAACAGAGGGGGGACAAGGGCTAACAGCTCTGACTGTTTTTATTAGAACAATGCAAAGAATTAGAAATGATTACTTTTAATTCCTCCTTCAGGAATAATTCTTGAAATTCCACATGATCTCTTAAACATCACAAATGCTTGAGGTGACATTAATGTGTGCTAGTGTGTGTCGTAGAGGCGGTCCTGCTTCTTCTACGTTTCACAGTGTGCAGCTATAGTAATGTGTTCTAAAACATCTTAAGCACATTACAAGCATGTTACACACCATTCTGTTTGCATAATCACATTTGGAAATGACACGCATCATTATCAAAGAAGGAAATTAACATTTCCATCCACCGGCCACAATGGCCGATGCCTTCCAAATTTTGTCAGAGCATTTCAGCGTTTCACCAGCCAAAGATGATTACTGAGAAGAAAAACAATCTCAGAAGGTTACTGGCATAAAGCTGCAGGCTGGCGGTGTTTCTCTGTCTTCAACTTAACATGCATTCAATATATTCTATAATCCAGGGGTGTCAAACATACGGCCCGTGGATTAGAACCAGCCCATTAAAGGGTCCAATCCCTCCTGTGGGATGAATTTGTGAAATGCAAAACATACACTGAAGATGTTAACAATCAAGGATGTTAAATTCATTTTAGTTCAGGGGTCATATAGAGACTAATGTCACTTCAAGTAAAATAATAACATCATAACCTGTAAGTAATAACTTTTCCAAATTTTCTTATAGGTTTAATGTGAATAGTTAAGTTAAAAAAAATGAAATTACATTGTGAAAACGTTTAGATTTATGAACTATCCTTTTACCATAAAATGTGGTGCCCAAACTGGTGGGCAATTTGTGGTAGGTCTGCCTTTCTACTTGAGGTGTGGGCCTCCCAAGTGGAGTCTTAATAAATGACTCCATAACATTCCATGATAAGTGCAGGGATTCACAACTATTCAATAAATCGAAAATGACCATCAAACACAAAACACCTACATGAATGACAGGCTTATTTCATTCAGATCCTGAATGAGCCCCAATTGTTACGTTCCCCCCAAAATCAAAATGGACGTTTCATGAACAGGGGTCACAAATTGGAGAACTAACAAAACAAACTGTACAAAAACCATGAAAATGGGTAAAACAAAGAAAGGGCCCTTTTTAAGGGGGAAATTTGGAGTCACCCACCAAGTCTGTCCCCGAAATAGAAAAAAATCTGAACGTTGGCCTTTAACAATTGTTTGGAAATGGGAGTCATTGCAATGGGAAGCTCAAGCTCATTTTAACCCATAAGGAACCACTGTTACTTTTGTGGCTGTTCCCAAATTAATGTCTATTTAGCCTTTCTTAAATGATTTATCACCATTTAGTGTAATAATATCCTCTTTATTTTGTCTTTTTCCAGTAAAAATCAGGTAATTTCCAATATTTAATTCACTGAGCATGTAGATGTTCATAAAAGCTCGTATTAAAGTTGTGGATTATTATATCAAAAATGGAGAAAACTGAAGAAAAAATGACTTTTTCAGCAAAGTTTTTAATAACCGAAGGTAAAATCAAGTGTCTCCATCCACTGTCATTGATCCAACTCCATGGGTTTTACTGGTGAATCAATGTTGTAGAAGATGACGGTGTTTCCACATTTACTACGCAGCCTTTGAACGTCGAAACGGGTCATATCTGATGACCATGAAAAGATGACAAACTGTATTTTATCTCAGTTATTTCAATGTATGGACAAGTTTAGTGGATTAACAGGTCTTACACATTTTAGACCAACAGGTGCTTTGGGTCAGCGGTGGATGTTTGGGTCTTTATGGGTTAAAGACTAGCACTGACCAATCACAGCCAGCTGAGGAGAAACGTGGCAGGTTAATTTATGAAATGTAAACGTTGAAAATATTAACAATCAAGGATGTTAAAATCATCTTAGTTCAGGTTTCACATAGAGAACAACGTGATTTAAAGTGTGTCCGACCAGTAAAATACTAACATAATAAGCTATAAATAATGGCAACTACAGTTTTTTCTCTTTCTTTTAGTGTAAAGAACTAAAATTACATGAAAATATTTACATTTACAACCTATCCTTTCACGATAAAATGTGAATAACATGATCCAGTATGAAGAACCTGAAAAGAGAAGTGAAATTTTTACCAATATTCCACCTGTTACCAAATGTTTTGTGTATTTGCTTCCACTGTGATCTGTAAGTTGTGTTAAAAATAAGCTGAGACGTAATATTGCACTTATTTATCTTAAGAAATGTCAGGTTGTACATGTTTTTTTCAGGTTATTCACATTTTTTTTGTGAAAAGATAGTTAGTAAATGTAGTCATGTTCATAATATAATTTTACTTTTTTCACACTAAGACAAAGAGACAAATTTAGAGTTATTATTCATAGGTTATTATATTAATATTGGTTGAGATCATATTGGTGTGAATGTGGAACCTGAACTAAAATGATTTTTAGATGTCTGTTATAATCACATAAATTATACTGTTTTATATTCATCAGCGATACTTAAGTGTATGTCGCATATTGATTCAAAAAGATAAAGCGTCCTTTTCCTGATATTAACATTTCATTCACATCTCACTCTAATGCCTGGATAATATACCATCTACTGCATCTACCCTTGTGATATGGATTAAACAGCACAGACAGCGTGTATATAATGTACAAGTATTATTAATCATTAAAAATCAATGAGAGCGAGTTTGCTGTAAGCAGTAGTCAGGAGGTTAATGGTTTTTTATGATGATGATTACAGTGAGATGAGGAAGTAGTGGATGCAGAGTGTGAAATCTCACCAACTAGACTAATTACAGTGAAATCTAATTCTCCTACAAGCATCAGCATCTGTGACAGAGGTTTCTGATGGATGGAGACGACAAACAGCATCTGGGAAAAAGGAACATGGTGTACTCTACAGCTGAGTTTGGGTTATTTCTGTTACTCTGTGCTGGGTCAGATATGGATGTTGTAATAAACCAGTACGTTGGGTTATGGGTTTGATCCATACACTGTAAATAGATTCCATTCTGGTGTTGAGCGGCATGTTTTTGACTTTGTTTAGTTCCATCCTCTGCAGAAGTGGCGTAGTTCACCTGTCTGATATCAGTGTAAAAGCAACAAGACAAAAACGGAAAATACCGCAAGACGAAAATGACGCAAGAAATGCAATAACATGAAAATAACAGAGAAAAAGCAACAAGATGAAAGTGACAAAAGACAAAAAGGACAGAAAATGTGTTCTTTTTCTTCAGTGATTTTGCTTTACTGTGTGTTATAGCCTCAAAACAGGGTGGAATAACAGAAAAGGACAAAGAGAGGAACTGAAGTTTGACAGGTTTTTACTAGATAAGACCCCCAGAATGTAGTTGCTTTTTCATTGACCCTGAAATTGCACGAATATAACTTGTGCATAAAAAAAATTATGTAATGGAAAAACGGCAATTTTGCAGAAACTCTGATTTTTCAATTAAATGTTTTTGCGCTGGCAAGAGGTAGTTTTTCAGGCGTAGCGCAAAGAGTATATCATGCAAAACTGCAATGGAAAGACCTTTTTCTGCAACTAGAGTCACACAAATTAAAAAAACAAAACAAAACAAAACAAAAACATGTTAATGGACATTACAACAAGTGAAGAAGAAGAAGAATTTGAAGATTTGAATTTGGGCCCAGCAGTTTTTGTTTTGGGCTCTTTTTTTCTAAATCATTCCAGCTGCTTTTTGACACTTGGTTGAACTCCACAAAGCAGTTACACAGTCAAAACTTGGTAAAAACACAGCAAAAAAACAATGAAGGAAAATCACCACATCACTACAAACAACAGTAAAAACAAAATATAACAGGCTTTGCACTTTTAATCCCCCTCGGCCAAATATAGTATAAAGTGTTGAAAGTTACTGCCCTATACGTTAGATGAGATTGTCTTTGTGTAAAACTTATTACATACATATTTATATTTGAAAGTACAGAGATATTACAAGTGCATAAGGTACAATGCCATTTGACCTTGAAAAAGTAGGTCAAGGTCACCAATTTTGAACAGGTTTCTGCTCCATGCCAAGATGCATCCTCAGTATAAATTTGATGCAGATATGTCAATGCAGTCTTCGGATAATGCAATTATATCGTTGAATTGACAGACAGACGGAAAGAACAAAGTCTGTTGTATGAGCACATTTAGAAATTTTAACTGTTGAGCGAACGGTTGAATTTTTATGAATATTTAAAATGAATCATACATTCACAAGGCTCACCACAGATACGTCAGGGGTTAAAGGGTCGAGTCTGTGTCAAACCTGAACCACTGAAACTTTCAGGTGTTTTTTTTTTGTTTTGTTTTCTCCTGAGCAGCTGATGAATCGTTCCGTCTGACGTGGTTCTGTTGTGATGACTATTATAGAGCGTAAGAGACGTGTGTTCTGTAGCTGTGACCTTCGCCCCCACACACCCCCCAGGTAAAACACCTCCCTCAGTGAACCCACAGCAGCAGGTCTTCCACCACTTGAAAGTGCATACACTGGCATCAAACCAAAGTCACACATAAAGTTCAGCTTTTTGTTTCACAGAGTGGCAAAGATTCAAGGAAATGTCATGAAACTCTTTTAGGGCATAGTGTTCCTTTTTCTGCCATCTGCTCATAAGTGCTGTGACCTCTGACCTTTTTATTCCACTTGATAAGAGTGTTTTAGGCTCTTAAATGTGAGAGCAAATGAATAATGGGTCAATAATGTAAATTGCTTTGTGTGCCTAGAAAAGCGCTATAGAAATCTAATCCATTATTATTATTATTATTATTATTATTATTATTATTATTATTATTAAAAACTATAGCGCCATTTCCACCAGATTTCCAGGAACTTTTATTACCAGGATTTTATTTCCCTGGGTAAAAGAATCCCTGACAATCTGTGTGGTTTGTGTTTCCACCTCAAAGTTCCTGGAAATTTAGTCAAATCGGGCTTGGTCGTTTTGAGTCACCAACTGCATGAAGTCCAGATGAATTTATTTTGAGGGGATTCGGCAAATACAGTTTAATGTATACAGATAGACAAATTATTGCAGTGTACTTGTATGAGCGAAAATGGACATTGTTGTCGTCCACTTCTCGTAGCTTCTCATCTTTTGCTCCATTTTCCAAATGATCAAAACACAAATGAAGTGAATCTTGCAGAAATGGAATAAAACTGTTTGTAGTGTCAACATAGAGGGTGAATATAAGTGTGGAACGCTGACAGTGTTTTCCACCAATGAGGGTTCTTCAACACACAGCCCCGCCCCCAAGAATTCCAGGGAATCTGAAAAGTCCAATCCCCACTACTGAGCACTTTATTCAGGAAAAGTTTGGGGTCAAGGGAAAGTTTTTCACTGGTAACGAACATTTAAAAACACACAAATTTAAAATTGAAAAAAATTGAAAATAGAAAAAAAAAATTAAATAGAAAACAAAGGACATGCACACACATTTAAAATAGAAATAGAAAACAACAGAGCAAATTGCAGATAATAATAATAAATAAATTAACATAGAAGAAAAGGAGAAATTACTGAAATGTAAACAGATTATTGCAGGTTATATTTTAGTAATTGTGCTTTATATTGTTGTAAGTAGATTGCATATTTGAATGTTGTAGTGTTATTATATTTGCGCATAATGAGCTGCACTGGAGTGGGCTGTTGTTCAGTTGTGGTTTGAGTTGTACAGTCTTATGGCTTCTGGGTAGCAGCTGTTTAAGTTATTTTTAGTTTAGTTTAGTTTAGTTAGTATAGTTTGAATAAAACCATGTTTTAATTGTAAGTATACTAAATATAAATGCTTTATAGGTGGGTTTGAAATGAACCAAACCAAAATAAGGCCTTCCTGAGCACCAGCATAAGCTAAGATGTCCATAAAACAAGCAGCAGCAGATGCAGAAGTAGGAGTATGACTAGTAAGTGCTGCTCTGAGTGATACTGCTGCAGTGGCTTTGAGCTCTGCTGCTGCTCAACCAGGACAACAGGGAGTCTTTTTGTCCTGGCTGGGATCAATCGCTCCATAGATGACGCCCACCCGTCCAGGCTCTCTGTGGGCGGCCGGTAGCCCAGCAGCCCAGCAGGGTCCGGCCCGGCCCGGCCCCACCCGGCCCTCCTCCGGCCCCCGCAGCTTCCAGGGCCGCCACAGCAGGACGGCAACGCTTTACATCTGAAAGCTTTCAACTGACAATTGACTGAACTTTAGTGTCACTGTAGGAGAGCGTTGTGAATGTGGTCATCTTCCTGCTGGAGGAGGATTCCTTTACTGGGTCGGACCAATGGGATCATCTGCATCTGAAAGAAAAAAACAATGTGATTGGAGGATAACGAGTGAAACGGCTGAAAATGGGTGGGTCTAATGTATTCAAGACAAACGCTGACACTGGTTTAATGTAAGAAAAGAACATTTACAGTTTTATAACTGACCAAAATGCCCAACGTCAGCATTTAAAGGAGTATAATGTGAAAATGTCCGAAAGTATCTCAAATATACGAATAACAACATGTCCTAAGATGTCCTAAGGTACTTGAGCATGTCCTAAAATACTTCAAAATGTCCTAAAGTACTTCAGCATGTCCTAAAATATGTCAACATGCCCTAAAGTACTTCAGTATGTCCTAAAATACTTTAAAATGTCCTAAAACACTTCAGCATATCTTAAAATACTTCAACATGCCCTAAAGTACTTGAAATATAAAGTAACATGTCCTAAATTACTTCAAATATATGAACATGTCCTAAAATACTTCAGTATGTCCTAAAATGCTTCTGGAACATGTCCCAAAATACTTCAACAAGCTATCCTAAAATACCACAGTATGTCCTAAAGTACGCCAAAATGTCCTAAAATACTTTAACGTGTCCTAAAATACTTCAACATGTCCTGAAGTACTTGAAATATACAAATAACTTGTCCTAAATTACTTGAAATATATGAACATGTCCTATAATAATTCAGTATGTCCAAAAATACTTCTACATGTCCTAAAATACTCCAAAATGTCCTAAAATACTTCAGCATATCCTAAAATACTTCAAATATGCGAATAGCATGTCATAAAAAAACTTTAAATATATGGATAACGATATAGCAAATAGTATAATATTTCAAAATAAAATGTTTTTAGCTATATCATCTTAGGTTTTCCTTGTAAATTCAGCTTTGTATTTTTATAAATATCCCCCAGACCTACCTGAGTGAAGGTGTTTCTGAATGATTTTATCTCTGACAACATTAACCATTAATTCAGTATAATTTAAGCCCCATATATAGTTTTTGAACATTCAGGGTTATTTATTCTCTTTTACACTAGGTTTATGGGCTGAAAAGTCGTCCATGGGTATTGGACATATAAACGTCATTTACATTATACATAGAATGAATCACTTTTTACCTCTCTAATGGAAAACATACTCATCCATCTATAAATAGCAGCTGTCCGCTCCTTTCTAACGGCCACAGGAAAAAAAAAATGACACTGTTTCTTCTTGACTTCACAGCTAGCAGAAGAATATCACACGAACAGATGATTTAAGTGAAATATAGAGAACAGCACTGAGGCCTTCAGGCTGATTCTGCTCATATAAACCCACAGTCTGTACTCAAAAGTCAATATGCCATAAATCAGTAATGTCACAACATCTAAGGACATTTACTTAGGAAGGCAAAGAGAAAATGTGACAATCACAACAATAAAAAAAAAAAAGATTTCCACATAATATACTGCTGTTTAAGACCTCCCAGTTCTACATCCATGCATCCTTACCTGCTGTAGAGAATGGAAATATATGGATAACAACACATCCTAAAATACTTCAGTGTGTACTAAAATTCTTCAAATATACAAATAACAATACGTCCTAAAATACTTCACCATTCCCTAAAATACTTCAAATATACAAATAACAATATGTTCTAAAATACTTCAACATGTCCTAAAATACTTCAAATACACGAATAACAATATGTCCTAAAATACTTCAACATGTCCTAAAATACTTCAAATATACAAATAATAACACATCCTAAAATACTTCAACATCTCCTAAAGTATGTCAAATACACAAATAACAATATGTCATAAAATACTTCAAGATGTCCTAAAATACTTTAAATATACAAATAACAACACTTCCTAAAATACTTCAACATGTACTAAAATACTTCAAATATATGAATAAAAACACATCCTAAAATACTTCAAATATATGGATAACAACATGTTCTAAAATACTAAAATATATCCTAAAATACTTCAACAACATGACCTAAAATAGTTCAGTATGTCCTAAAATACCTCAAATATATGAATGACAGGACAAATAGAGAATTGAGACACTGTAATGCCATGCAATAAAAGAACTGTACAAACAGAATAAGAAAAACTAAAGTGGTATAAAAGATATTTGTACATGTATTTGGTGAACCTCCTGACCTTTGCACTACCACCATTACTTTAAATAGGTTTAATTAATATCTTTATTTTTGCTATTATATTTTAAAATACTATTTACTAGTATCAGCTGGACCAAACCATTTCATGAAATAAGGAGGGGTGGACAGAGTCTGACTGGATTTTATTCTTTTTTGCCAAAAACAAATCAAACTGATGCAAAGGATAAATAATTATTATATTTATTATTGTGCCCTCTGAAGCAAATATTTATTTTTAACAAAAATCTATACATTTTTGTTCAAAAATGGACTAATGTTGTACTATTTTCTTGGGCCCCTGTCAGTCACAGGCCCTTACGACGGCCCTGGTCACAACAGACTGAATCTGAACTTCAAATAGTAATTATCGCTGTCAGTCACATACAGCGTTTCACCGTAAATCTGTCTGAAAACACCTTTAATGACTTGAGGCTTTAACTCCATGTATTCAGTACATTAACTAGTGCATGTACATGTTACATACACAGCTGTGGTGATTTTAAACAGTCAAATACAAATACATTCAGGTTGTATCGAATATGGTTGAAATTATCACTGACATTCATACCAGTGGTTTTTTTATCTTGTATTGTTTCACTGGGATTATTTCTCTTTCATGCCTGGTTTATTTTTGACTATTCTATTTTCATTATTTTAAGCATTCACAGCATTCCTAACCCTAAAATTAGTTTTGGACACAATTCCTCTCTACATTTAACCATTACCGAGTGATTTTTATTACCATTTATTGTAATATTATTCTCTGTATTTAGCACTTGTGCAGTAAAAGTCATGTATTTTGCTATATTTAATTCACTGGTTATGTAGATGTACATTAAAGCTCAGAGTAACTTCAAAGGTTGTTACATTAAATCAGAGAAAACTGAAGAAAACGTGACTTTTTCAGCAAAATCTATCATTAACTGAACATAAACCCAGTGTGTCCATCCACTGTCATTGATCCAACTCCATGCATTTTACTGGTGAATCAATGTTATAGAAGATGACGGTGTTTCCACGGAGCTCTGAATGTCCAAATGGATCATATCTGATGACCATGAAAAGATGACAAACTGTATTTTACACCAATTATTTACATGTATTGATAGGATTAATGGATCAACAGGTATTAAACAGTTTACATCAGTAGATGGTTTTATTGTTGACTATCCAGAATATGTTCACTTTACTATGATCGAACACTTTTAATCCAGAAAATGACACTGTTATCCAAACTACAACTGTGAATGTCATAATCAAAGTCCAGCAGTTATATATTCAGTAACATGTATGTTTTCACAGCCTTTTTCCTTCCAAAAATGCTGTAAATCAAGTTTTCTGCAGCAATGTTTTGTTGCATTACATTTAATTCTACTAAAACCAAAGGCTGTTTTGTGAATTAGTCATCATCAGAGGCTGAAATGTCCCAGTCCTATCCCATCTTTGGGGAGCGCACAAACATTTTTCTTATTGGCCTCTACCTGAAGTGACATTTTTCCATCCTTAAGTTAAACCTAAGTGCTCTCTCTGCTCTTTTCAGTGAGAGTACATCGTTCCATTGCAGTCTTTCCTTTAGCCTTGTGTAAACTCTGTTGTGACAGTTTATTCTCTGTTGAAGATGCTTCAAAACACAACCAACAAAACAGAAACTCTGCAAAACTCGAGGTGTCAATGTATGTTAACCTTGACATTGACAATGATTTGATTTGTTTTGTCCTTCCTCTCTTTAACAGCCTCAGCAGATAATTGACTACGTTGTAAATGCTCATATACAAATGCAAAAAACAGCTGTTGAACATCAGTACAATATGGCCAATATGATCTCAAGTGGGCCTGACCAGTAAAATAATAACATATTAAACCTATAAATAATGTCAAAAATGGCCAAAAATATGACAAAATGAACAAAATAACAATAATAAAACAGAAATAAGAAAAAAACAAACAAAAAAAGAAATATAAACTAAATAAACAAGAACAAGAATTAAAATGTACAGAAATTTGAAAATAATGAAAATGAAAACTCACTATTTACTCTAACTTTTACATGAAAATACCTGATATTAACTGACAAAGTGTAAAATGCAGAGGATAATATTAGAATAAATGGTGATACATCAAGGTTAAATGTCTAGAAAAATGCATCTGGAAGTCACCACAAGAATAGTTTTATGTGTTTATGGGTTAAGTAAAATATAAAGGCTGAACATAAATGTGTCTTCTGTCTCTTTTCTATAGATTAATTCACAAAACAGCCTTTAGTTTTTGTAGAATTGCATGTAGTGCAACAAAATGTTGCTGCAGAAAACTTAATTTACAGCATTTTTAGAAGGAAAAAGGCTGTGAAAACATACATGTTACTAAATTTATAACTGTTGGACTTTGATTATGACTTAACAGGTTTTAGTTTGGATAACAGTGTCATAATCTACATAATTCTCTGGTTTAAAAGTGTTTGATTGAAGCTTCTCAAACATGAGAATTTAACACTTTCATAGTAAAGTTAATATGTTTTGGATAGTTGGTTAAACTTCAAAAACCCAAACATTCACCATGGACCAAAACCATCTACTGAAGTAAATGTTTAATACCAACTGATCCATTCATCCTATCAATACATTCAAATAACTGGTGTAAAATACAGTTTGTCATCTTTTCATGGTCATCAGGTATGACCCATTTGGACGTTCAGAGGCTCCGTAGTTACCGTGGAAACACCGTCATCTTCTACAACGTTGATTCACCAGTAAAACCCATAGAGTTGGATCAATGACAGTGGATGGACACACTGGGTTTATGTTCAGTTAATGAGAGATTTTGATGAAAAAGTCATGTTTTCTTCAGTTTTCTCTGTTTTGATATAACCTTTGAATTTACTCTGATCTTTAATGAACTTTTTTCCACCATCGCAGACATGTTAGCTTATTTCTCTGCAAGTTTAAACTTAGTTACTTAATTGCAGAAAATCTACACATTCTATACATCCATATAACCAGCAAAACATCAGCTAAAACCTCAACAAAACCAGAACAAAACTCAAACAAGTACTTAAACAGTCAAATCTGTAAATCAGTCTGAGACCAGTGTATGTCATGGATAATTTAATAAAACAACAGAACAATGAGACAAACTCTGCAGCGCTTAGCTAACACTAAGCAGATCCAACAGTATAATGATTATTTCTACTGATAAAACTCACTGAAGGACATAAAGATGAATAAAATGTATTTAACTATTTTTTTTGTTCATTTTCTCGATGGATTTGTTCAGATTCTTTGTGTTTTGATAAATTTTGCAAATTTTTCTTATTCTTTTGTTCATTTGTTTTCATGGTTTTACTCATTATTTCCTTCCTTTTTCTTTGTCATTACGTTCATTTTGTTTTGATTAATTTTCTTGTACATTTCCCATTGTATGTTGGTTTTTTGCTTCCTATTTATTAACATTCTTGACTACTTTTTCCATTTTTATTTTTTGGTTGGCAATTTTTTTTTTTTCAATTTTGTTCTTTTTTTTTATTGTTTTGGTGATTTTCTCTGTGTTTTCATTCATTTTCTTCCTCATGTTTATGTTTCATCATTTTCCATTTTGTATTCATTTTTTTTTTTTTTTTTTTTAATTTACCATAGTCCCTTTTTTATATGGTCAGCATTTTGTGGATTATTTTATCTATTTTATGTTTATTTTTGTAATTTTTATAATTCAAATTATTTCTACTGATAAAACTCACTGTACGACACAAAGAAGAACAAAAATAAAGGTCACATTATGAAGATTAGGTGATGAATGTTGTCTTAACTTTACTGTTTTCTGATCATAAGTGGTTTAAAATGAATGAAGCTTCTGCTATCAGCTAATCCATTGGTTTGTGTTACGTTGAAATGATTCCCACTGGAAACAAATGGACCATAGATACAGTACATTACATAAGTAGTTAATGTTTTACTATTCCAAGTTTTTCTTGAATGTGCTGCAGCCTGAATGTGTGGAATGTACATAGAAATGTACGTACAAATAAAGTAAAATGGAGATTACTGGAAAAAACATAAAATACATTGTGTTCACAGTGTCTATAAAGAAATAGAAGTCAAAAAACACATATTTCTTTTGTAATTTGCATTTTTGTACTGTCCCAAATTATTATGATTTGGTGATGAATGACTTTTTTATGTGGAACAAACTCCTGGATTACCAGTGTTACAGTTGATAAAAAAATAGAGTTTTAAATTTGTAATTTAGACATGTGCTTCTACTCCACTGTGTCATCAGGGTGACTTTTAATGAGAACAATGTCACATCGAGCTTAAATTCCTGTATCACCCACACCACAACCAACAAACACTGAGCACATTTGCATTTCCATTTTAGTCATTTATTCAGCACTGTTGTCCAAAACAGAGCACACATTAAATTCACAAATCACCCACAGTCATGACATTCACATTTGCATTTTACTCCCTTAACTGGAGCCTTTTTTTTTTTTTGTTTCCTGGAGGGACTTCCAATGAAATCATCTTGACTTCACCTCTTAGACGCTTCACATGACAAGGAAGAAGAAGACAGAATCCTGGCAAAGCTGAGAAGTGAGTTTTTTGGATTTTTTTTTTTTTTTTACCATAGAGAGAAAAACTTAGAGATGAAACATTTATATTTAAGTGTTTTTTTTTCCTACCTGAGCATCACTGTCTTTAGAACAGGGGTGTCAAACTGATTTTAGTTCAGATTCCACATACAGCCCAATTTGATCTCAAGTGGGTCAGACCAGTAAAATTAAAAGCATAATAGCCTATAAATACTACATTTTTTTCCTCTTTGTCTTAGTACAAAAAAAAAAAAACATATTTACAAACTAAACGTGGAAAAATAAGTGTAGTTTTACCAATTTTATGCCTCAACTTGTCATTTATACATACATACGAATACACAAATCGAACCTGCAAAGACACAAAACATTTAGTAAAAAACTGAATATTGTTAAAATTGCACTTAATATTCTTCAGACATTTCAGGTTGTTCATATTTGTGCAGATTATTCACATTTTATTGTTAAAGGATAGTTTGTTAATGTAAACATCTTCATGATTTAATGTTATTTTACGCTAAAACAAAGACAAAAATTAGGAGTTGTCATTATTTATAGGCATAATGTAATATTATTTTCACATTGAACCAAGAAGAAAATTTAGGGTTATGATTCATAGGTTATGATGCTAGTATTTCACTTAAGATCACAATTAGGCTAAATGTGGAACCTGAACTGAAACCAGTTCGACACCATTGTTCGACGCCCAAAGTCATTTTTCCCCACAGGGCCTCACGTCCTCTAATTTTTTTCTGCGTCATTTTGTGTAAATTTTTTTAAAATTTATTTTTAATTATTTTTTATTAACGTTCTTTGTCCATTTGTATGTTTTCTTTGGTGATTTTATTCATTTACATGATGATTGTATTCAATTTTGTTCATTTCCTTGGTTATTTTGTTATTTTCTCAGTAATTTTATTCATTTTAAGGTCACATTATGAAAAAAATGCACAAAAAAATGCATCGACTTTTTTTTTTTTTTTTTTAAACACGTATCTGATTATTTATGACAGTCTGGACTGCACAAATCTGATTTTTAGCATATCAGACCAGGTCACATCCATATGTGGTCCTAAATCAGATGTATCTGCATATCAATGTAAAAAAAAATCTAAAAATGTTATCATTAGCAAATGGTATTAAAATGTAAAAGATGGCTGCACCTTTCTCCTAAATTATTAATATTAATGTTTTTATCTCACATCATCATGAACAGGACATCTTACAGCTGTAGACATGTGTCCAAGTACTTTTGTCCATATAGTTTATAAACATCTATATTTACTTAAAGTTTAATGGGAGATGTGAAGAAAGTAGATGGTTAGTTGTGGTAGAAAAGAATTATTTAAAGTCAGAGCACATAGAGCAAATATTTTAGAAATGTACCGGTAGAACATGTAAAATCATAGTCATGCATAAAAAACAAAATCAATGTTGATTATTTTGTTCATTTTCTCAGTGATTTCTTTCAGTTTAAGGTCACATTATGAACAAAATGCACAAAAAACTGTATCAACGCCATGTGCAACATTGGTTTATCCGAACATTAACCCCATAATGGTGCTCTACATTTATGGTTTGTGAAGATAAAAACGTGTCTGAGAACAATGTGTCGTGTATGCTATTATTGAAAACAGAGGTGGGAAACATGTTTTCTACACATACCTGAATATCTGTATACATGGGCTCTGACACAGAGTTAAAAGCTCTACTTCCTGGTAGGGGTGGAGCCAGACCTGGTCTCACCTATCAGGCCACACCCATCCCTTTAAGAGGCGGGATTAGGCCCAGGTCCAGCCTTTTCCTTTGTCTGATGGAACACGTGGCTGGATCAGTCGATGCATATTTGTGTGAGTTACACTTTTGTAGTTATTTGATTAAATTCAATTAGGCTTTTCATCATCTCTATCTGTCATGGGTGGAAATCTGTAATAAATCCTGCTAAAAATGTAATGAAATCATCCAACTTAATCCCTGACCACCTCATACTTGACCATGTGCCAACGCAGAAGCTTTAAGTATCTCAGTCACAACCAGCCCTTTACGTCATTCTACACTCAAGATTCAGATTCAAGACCTTTATTTGTGCCCTGGAGGGCAATTGTTTCTGCTGCAGTAGAAATTAAAACAACAACAATTTGACAACGACAAACCGCAATGACGAACCAAAGACAAAAGACGACAATCACATAAAAATTGGTGGTGCATTAAAACACTTACTTAAATAAAATGTAATGCTACCTGTGCCGTACAGAGTTGGACATATGGATTACAGGAACTTAAATTCAGAGTGCAGAGGGGGAGCGCTGTCGAACATGATGGATTTTTCCTTCTTTGACACCTAGTTATTGTACAGTTCTGACAGAGAGTTTTGCTGAGTGTCAATGGTTTTACTGCTGACATAGTTTATACACAGTGAATCTCTAATGCTATGTTCACGCTGCAGGTAAAACTGGCCCAAATCTGACTTTTTTTTTTTTTTTTTTTAACTCATATCTGATTATTTAAGACAGTCTGAACAGCATAAATCTGATTTTTAGCATATCCAGTCCAGGTCACCTTCATATGTGGTCCTAAATCAGATGTATTTGTATATCAATGGAAAAAAAAAATCTAAAACGGTTATCATTAACAAATAGTATTAAGATGTAAAAGATGACTGCACCTTTCTCCTAAATTATTAATATTGATGTTTATATCTCAAATCATCATGAACAGGACATCTTACAGCTGTAGACATGATGTGTCCAAATACTTTTGTCTGTACAGTTTATAAACATCTATATTTACTTTAAGTTTAATGGAAGAGGTGAAGAAAGTAGATGAATAGTTGTGGTATAAAATTTTTATTTACAGGCAGAGCTCAGAAAATATTTTAGAAATTTACAGGTAGAACATTTGAAATCATTGTCGTGGATTTAAAAAAAAATGTTGAGGAGAAATTGAGTAAAAACCATATCTGAGGCATTTTGGAAGCAAAGATAATTTAAACCAAACTAACCAATGCAATGATATTTATCACAATATAAAACTATATTACGACATTTGTTGTTATTGTTTTGTATCCCAGACCCCTGTTAGAAAAAAAACACACCTGAATCCAACATGTCCATATACTTTTGTCCATATAGTTGATAAACATCAATATGTCCTTAAAGTTCAATGGGAGATTTTTCTTCCTGAGATGTGAAGAAAGTTAATGGTTAGTTGTGGTAGAAACTATTATTTACAGTCAGAGCATGAAAAAGATTTTAGAAATTTAGAGAAAAAACATTTAAAGTCATAATCATGGATAAACAGATTTAAAAAACTAAATCATTGTTGAGAAAAAACAAGTAAAAACCAACTCTGAGGTTTGAATTTAAACCAAACTAACCGATGCAATGATATTTATCCCAAAGTAAAACTATATTGTGACATGTTTCCTTATTGTTTTGTAGAAACACCTGAATTCATCGTGTCCCATTACTTTTGTCCATATAGTGAACCTATAGCAGTAGCTTAAAGTTGTGCCAATAAACGGAGCATTGAGTGACAGAAAACATTAAATAAACCTTCAGTCTCATGCACTTCCTTAAATCTCATTTGAGGTTTTCCAGTGTGTTGGTGCAGCCGTAGCCTCAGTGGATGATATGTGATATTTAATTAATGGCAGGTAAATTCTGCGTCGTCGGGTCCTGTTGTCTCTACTCTGTCTTATCACTGTGTACATTAGTTGTCAGCACATCTCTGCATTAATGTCACCAAGACAAATCCCTGTGCGTTCATTGTGCGCAGCGATTAAAGCGATGGCGGTTGCGATGTGCTGCAGGGACGTGGGCAGGCCGATGTGGGTACTTGTGCGTGAGGAGCCCTAAGTTGCAGAGGTTTTTTTCTAATTGAGTCAGGGACTTATGCTGGCAAGGTAGGCGTGTGAGTGGGGGGGAGACTAATCCCAAGCTGCTGTTGTTTTTCGTGCCTGCTGGCTTCAGATCAAAAACTTAACAGCAATAATCATGCAAAATGTGTGGCTTCACTTCAAAGCCTGCCTCAACTTTGCTCACACCCTTGTAGCGCTCATTGTTTCATCATTTCCACCAGTTTTTCTCCTCTTTTTTTTCTTCTTCTTCTCCTGCAATGATTTTTTTTTTCAACTTTATTATTGATCTTTGTCGTATTAAGACTTGAAGGAGATTGAGGTAAAGGCAGCTGTGGAGCTTCAATTATGTATTAACGGTTTGGAACTAAGTGACTCTAAATGTGGCGATAAATAGACAAATAATACTGAGAAGGAAAGCTTTGATTCATTTATTTTACCTGCTTTTATTTGCATTTGTATTTTATAGTAGGTTCTTCATATAATTGATGCACAGATTAGATGGTTTTAATTTTGTTGTACTTTTCACAATGACGATAAAGATATTCTATTCTATTCTATTCTATTCTATTCTATTCTATTCTATACTATTCTATTCTATTCTTCCCAAACTTAAATTGGTATAAATCCTGGACATTTTCTTTATTGTAACAGTAATAAGATTAAAGAAATGCTCATTAAAACATATATCTCATCAACTTATATTGTTCTATATATTAAAAATACATGCGCATTTTGTAATCAAGAGCCAGAATCACTTCATCATACTAATAAACTTTACAAAAAAGCAACAAAGTCCTTTAGTTTGTACCAAGAATTCTTTAAATTAGGATAATTACACTCCCTTTCTTCAACAACTGTGCTCTATTTCTATTACATTTTGCATATTGTCTATTGTCTGCTGATTGTATTGTTGTGGTTCTCGATAAAGTTTGTTTAAAAGGAAAAATATCGGTAGCTGTGGAGCCTTGATAATAGTTTGGAACTAACTGGAAGTGTAGAAGAAAGGAAATGCATTATAATAAGAATCAGAATCACTTCATTTATTTCATTATTGCCCTCATTCTGTTTATTACAAATTCCATTTCTTCTAATTTACCCTACACCATATAAATTACAGATAAGAACGTATCGGTAGCTGTGACCTTTTTGCAACAGTCAAACAAAATCATGTCAGTTAAAATATGAATTCCACCTTCAGATAAGCTCATATTCTTACGCTGAGATGCTGACGGAGGAGGCTGGTTGGCTGGTTGGTTGGTTTCTGTCTGACTGCAATGTGTGGTCGTCTGCCTCCGCCCACAGACATCAGACATGTCAGACGTCAGCAGCGTCTCAGGGCGAGGACGGCGTGGGCGGCGAGGGTCGCTTAGGCCCCTACGTGGCCGAAATGGGCAAATCCCCTCCACGTCAGCCCACGGCCTGTCAGCAGGGAGGCAGGCAGCTACAGAGGTGCAAAGAGTTAGGTTGAAAAACCAGTGAGAACACCACAACTTTCAGTACACAGAACAAGATGGACATCAGTGATGTTTACATTCACACTAAAACTGATCAGTATCTGATTTGTGAAGTTTTAGATTGTTAGTGACCATATAAACAATATAATCTATCTGTTTTATCACAAAACAGCAGTAATCTGATTATGAGAAACCAGACTAACACACCTGGATTTACCCCAATACTTTGATGTCTTCATGCTTGTATACCTGTTAATCTGATTTATTCTGTTCTTTTACATCTGTACATGTGGAAAAAAGGAAGAGGTGTAGTCAAACATGAGCTGAAGACAATATTAGGAACAAAACCAAACAAAAGTTGAATAAAATGATGAAAAAAAAAGAACAAAATCAAACAAATGGAATAAAATAATGAACAAAACTAAACAAAAATTGAGTGTAAAACATGAACAAAACTGAACCAAAACTAAATAAAATAATGAACAAAATTAAACATAAATTGAGTACAATAATGAAAAAAATGAGCAAAGACAATAACAGGATGTTTGATTCCACCATAACCGTAAATGTACGTATGGAAATGGAAATAAAACTGTGTATTTTTTTTTTTTTTTTTTTTTTTACATCATTTTTGTCTTATTATGTTTGTCATGTCTTTTCTGCTTTATGCATTATTGTTCCACCGAGTTAGTCTTCTTTATATATATACATATATATATATATATATATATATATATATATATATATATATATATATATATATATATATATGTATATATATATATATGTATATATATATATATATATATGTATGTATGTATGTATGAATTTTTTATTAACATTTTCCCCTTATTTACCCCCTTCCAGGTGGAGGATATGCAGCAAAAGGACCCCAACCAGGAATCAAACCCCTGTATTCATGAGAAGGACTCATCCTAGAGTGTGCAGTGCACAGTTTACCAGGTGAGTTAATGGGTTGGTTTACCAGGTGAGTTAATGGGTTGGTTTACCAGGTGAGTTAATGGGTTGGTTTACCAGGTGAGCTAATGAGTTGGTTTACCAGGTGACTTAATGCGTTGGAGTCAGTGTTGAAGTTGCAAAGGTTTGTAATGATGTAAATTGAACATGTTATTAACAGGTCCAATTATATTCATTCCTCTGTATATCTGCTACAGAGTCCATAAAATGCACCCATTTGTCATTCTACAATATTGCATGTGATGATTAAAGCTGCGTATGACATTCGCCACCAATTTTTGCATCAGATCTGTAAAACCTGAGTGACGGCCTAAGTATCTCGAATCCGTTAGTCTTTCTGTGATTACACACCTGAATCCCTCCCCTCATGGTGAACAACTTCGAAGTGTACTCCACATTCTATTTGTTTACATCCCAAAACAAAATCGTCACTCTGGTTTTTTCAGAATTCCATGCAGCCGCATTATGGACGCAGCAGCAAGAAACATGGAAATGGTTTCATTGCCTCTTGCTACTGCGACTGCATGGAATTCTGAAAAAATCTGAGTGACTGTTTCGTTTTGGGTTTTTTTGGTATGTAAACAAATGGATTTTTTTAATTTTATTTTTTATTTTATTGGTTTATTTAACAGGGACATTGTACATTGATTCATACTGCTGTAAATGCATCAGAGTTAGCCTCAGTCACACTAAAAGGTAGCATAAGATAATAAACATGCAACTTTAAAAACAAATTTAAATTACTCAAACACAGACAGGAACAATATAAGTTTTGCAATACAAAAATGTACTAATATGCTTTGTTAAGTTGGGCCATCATATCCAAGTCCAATTATATTAATTCCTCTGTATATCTGCAATAGTACCATGTCTGAGTCCATAAAATATATACACGTATACATAAAAACACAAGCTAATGTTTGCGTGCTTGCTAACTAACTGTAGCTCCCACTACATCTGCCAGACTGATCGGTACAGATTCCCTTGATACAGAACAATCTGTCATTATATGTTTCACCCATTTATCAGATATTTATCTACACTCTCCATCACAGGGGAACATAAATAAATAATTTAGTCTATGTCAACACACAGTAAAGCCATGCACCGCTGTCAACGAACCAGGAGCTTAAACAGTATTTCATACTAAGTCTTAATGCTCAGTTCAGATTTTTGTGTGGTTGCTCTCATTATAAGTGGAATGAGGTTGTTTCAAAACAAAAGAACATAAAGTACTAGTACTGTGGCACAAAAATATTAACATTATTGTCAGTAGAGATTCTTTATTTTAATACCAATACCAACCTTTTTTTTTTTACCTGCAGTGTGAACAGTGTTGTGTTGTTGTTGCCTCTTTGACATCAGACTAAACAACCATATTACCTTCAAATGTATCGAAACATAAGTAACAAGACTGTTTTCAGAATTTGAGTTGTATAAAGTACAGATATTAGCGTTAAAATCCTTAACTGTCGCAAATTTGCGTCAAACAGTTTCCATCATGGAATCAGATCAAATAATTTGTGGCATCAATAAAACAATCTCCATCTCCTGAGACGAGAAGATCTGTTTTATTACTTTTTCATTACCATTGGTTATCACCATTATGCCTGATGTCGCAAATTTGTATCTATTTTATGTGTTATAGTCAAATACACAACAAGTAAAGCTGTGAAACTCTTGTCCCCTACAGAGGACTGGGCCTCTCTTGTCTTTCCCAAGTGATTTATCACCATTTATTATAATATTATCCTCTGAATTTGTAATTTTTCAGTTTAAATCATATATTGTCTTATATTTAATTCACTGATCATGTAGATGTTTATTAAAGCTCAGAGTAAATTCACAGGTTATTATATCAAAATAGAGAAAACTGAAGAAGTGATTTTTTTTTTCTTTTCAGCAAAATATTTCATTAACTGAACATAAACCAAGTGTCTCCATCCACTGTCATTTATGAAACTACATGGGTTTTTACCTCTATTATTTACATGTATTGATAGGGTTAGTGGATCAACAGGTATTAAACATTTTCTAATAGTAGATGCTTTTGGTCACTGGTGGTTTTTGGGTCTTTATGAGTTAAAACACAACAGAGTCAAACAGGAAGTCTGAGATCAGATCAATTTAAAAGCTTGGTGTAGACTTTTAATGCGACTCCTTCGACCACAAAGTGAAATGAGCTTTAATATTCATGTGGTGTTGTCCTTTTTACTACTGTACAGCTGTTGAAGTCTTAGTGTAAGTATGGAGCTATACAAACCGGGTTTATGATGCTAACACCACTTCTGACTCACTCGTCTTTTTAGTCCTTTTGAAAAAAGTACTTTCTCTGAGACCAAAAAGAAAGTGAAGAATTCCGAGGCTCAACATTAGACCCAGGTAAAGGTAACACCGAACAACACAGGAGTGATTCAGAAAAGTGGGATTGTTGTTTGACACTTAAGTTGTGGTTCAGCTTTTCAGTCACTGTACAGTGTTTTTACCCATAAGGCCGCAGTGCCACAAACAAAGCCCGACTTTAGAGCAGGATGAGTCAGTCTGACGATGCACAAACTGTAATAAATAAAAGATTATAAGTGGTTGTGATTTGGGATGTCATAGTAACAGCTTGAATGGTGGAAAGCAGGAAGTGCAGTTGACACATAAAAACATAAGGATTAGGGTAAAAAGGTTTGGGGTTAAGGGTAAAATAAGAAAGAAAAAGTTGTGAATATAATTATATATAAATTCAGCATGAACAAGACATGAAGCCTTGTTTTCTGTATTTAAGTCCACAAATATGGATGTATCTATTATGAAACCACAATCACGTCCAACTAAGGCTTTTACTGATTAACAATTTAAAACCTGTTAAACTCTGGTCCATTTGTTTCCTGTGGGAATCATTTCAACGTAACACAAAACAAGAGATTAGCTAAGTAAGTAAGCAGGAAAGTAAGACAAAATTTGCAACCATCGTGCCATAATACAACCTTTAGTTTTGTTTATTTTTCGCCTTTTGTTTCCTGTTTTTTCTATTTAAATTAACCTAAATTTGAGAAACATCAACAAAATTATGTTAAAATTACACTTATTTTTTAAAGACATTTCCTATTGTTCGTATTTGTTCAGGTTATTCACACTTATTGTGAAAGGATAGTTGGTAAATGTGAAGATTTTCGTGTAATTTTTACTTTTTTACACTAAAACAAAGAGAAAAGTTTGTAGTTGTCATTATTTATAGGTTATTATGATAGTATTTTACTTTGGCTCATATTATTCTGTATGTGGAACCTGAACTAAAATGTTTTTAACATCATTGATTATTAATATCTTCAGTGTAATTTGTACATGTCATGGGTGGGATTGGACTCTATGATGTTTGACACCCCTGGTTTAGATCTTCTATGTTTAAGTTTCCCCATTTTCCCTGTTGTTTGACTACCCTGTTGACGGACGGACGGACGGGTGGGTGGGTGGGTAGGTTTGGTGGATGATTCTATGGATGGATGGATGATTTGATGGATGGATAGACAGATGGATAGATGGATAGATACACACATTCAATTTTCACAACCACTCTATGATCAAAACAATACTCTAAGACAGGGGTGTCAAACATACGGTCCGTGGACCTAAACCGGCCCACCAAAGGGTCCGATCCCTCCCATGCAATGAACTTGTGAAATGCAAAAATTACAGTGAAGATATTAACAATCAAGGATGTTAAAGTCATTTTAGTTCAGGTTCCACGTACAGACCAATAGGATCTAAAGTAAAATACTATCATAATAACCTATGAATAATGACAACTCCAAATTTTTCACTTTGTTTTAATGTAAGACATATTGTGCGCTCACTTGAAAACCCTCAGCCTGACTTATCAGATGCACTACTGCCACCCAATGGTCTGACTTATCGGCGCATGCCAAAGTTTTTGGACAGACGGACGGACGGATGACTGATGACAAAACCCCGCGGCCAGTGTGGCCGAGGGTAAAAAGTAAAAATTACATGAAAATGTTCATTTACAAACTATCCTTTCATATAAAATGCAAATAACTTGAATAAATATGAACATGACATGTCTTAAAACAAAAAAGTGCAGTTTTAACATTGCTATACCTGTGACTGATTGTTTTGTGTATTTGTGGAGTATTAGTCTGCGTGTAAACGGGCTCAGTGAACAAAGGAGTGATGATGTCTTGCTCAAAATAAACAGATTATGAGAATAGATGGTGCTTCACTTTGTACTCGGTGGTTTTGATTGATTAATCAGTGAATCATGGGTCACACTGAGGTGTCAGGCAAAGGTTTTGGCAGTGACACATTCCCAAGGTGTTTGTTCTTGGAGGTGATTTGGACTTAAAATAGTGGTATGAGAGTGAAGGCAGCAGATTTCCACAGTGTCAGATTTGCAGCAGCCGGGCCCCTATAGCTGTTTCTGCAGTCCACACTCTGCAGTAAAGTTTCACACACGTAAACACTGCAGGAACACTGCAGTCTCTATCTGTATGTCACATAACCTCCGCCTACACACTCGACGCCCACACACATCCTTGCCCAAAACACCCACGAGTGTAACGTGTGTGCAAAGACCGACTCGCATTCACACAGACGCACACACACATCGCCCCTATACACACTCCCCACCCACGCATGCACACACGTGTTCAGTCAGACATAAGCTGCTCATACCATCCCACACTTTCTCAACAGACACAAAGTAAGACTCTGCTAACCAGCGAGCGTGTGCAAAAACACACCGGCTTTAGCTTTAGCCGTGCATATTAACACGCACACCAACGCTGCATCACACACCAGCCCTGGCCTCCATCGCAAACTCACAAAATATGTTGCACTTTTATAACAAGAAAAACCCTTCAAGTACTTTTTGAGCACATTTTTTTGATTCCACAACTAGTTTTTTTGTCCCTGTCACTTCCACGCCCGTCTAAGAACGTGTCTACCACCTAAATGGCAACACAACACAGGGTGGAGACAACAATAGGAGGCAAATGGCACCAAACTCCTGAGCAGAGGAGGGGGACTGTTGTTTTTTTAACCTCTTACTGTCCAAATGTATGCACAATTACATCCTCCTGAGACCCAGCGATGCATTTTCGTCTTCTGTAGTTGACAAGAGTTTCACAACTTTACTTAAAAAAAAACACTGTCCACTGCTAAGGACATTCCATAAAAAAAAAAAAAAGAAACGAAAAAAGGATGTGAAAAAACTGTTGCATCATCCTGTTTAAGATCAAGGTAATTATTTAATGTAAAAAAGCCAAAACTTTTACTTTCCTGGATCATAGGAGGATATAAAAAAGTACATTATTTGTGTTGTTACTGTAAAGCAGATGCTAAATTAAGTGGAAATTGTTAGTTTGAATATAACACCTATAATAATGACGACGCAAATTAGCGACATTAGACATAATGTTACTGCGTATATAGTCTATAGAGATTTATTGCATTACTATTATAACTTTGTCCTGCTGCTGTCAGTGATATTTTGTCATTGTGGGATTAATAAAGGTTCATTTAATCTAATATAATGCTGCTTTTATGTGCTATGGGAATTATGTTAAATACTAGTTGCGAACTTGAAAATTGCACATGAACGCATTTTCAACGTGAGAACTGGGAAAAAATTTTGATCCTCGAGCTGAAGAAAAGCTGATGAAAATAACCTTTGAACTTTTCAACATGGCGGAGAGCAACGAGGGGTTCATGGCGAAGGATGAAAATAAAGTTTTATTAACATTCTGTTGCTGTTAGCTGATGATTTTGCACATTTATAGCGTACTCAATTTGCAAAAACAATGCTGTAGCAGATGAATTCACACATCCAAAACTGTTTTAGCAGGTCATGGTAAATTATGTCAGACATTTATATTTCACTATGACAACAAAAGCACTTGAACACAACACACTCATAGTTTTGAATTCACTATTACTACACGATGTGATCTTCCCAACAGCACGTGAATGCAGCATAATTGTCATAATAGTAATTAAACAAATTCTCCATTCTTAGTTATGTAGATTATTTTATTGATGCTTCTAGTGATCAGTTCATACATAAGTAGGATTTAAATATAAAGGTGAACAAAAGAGAAAGAGAAATTTCGGGACGCTCCAGAATATTGAAGACAGTATGTTAAACCAAAAAAAGAAGACTATTTCGTTGTGGGTCTTTAACATCACTTTATGACGGAAATACCAAAAAAATAACATAAATAACAGTGTTGAAACTGATCCATGAACATCACGGATCATAGATAACCAGGTAACATGTGTATTCACAAAGAGTGTTAGATTAGATTAGATTAGATTAGATTAGATTAGATTAGATTAGATTAGATTAGATTAGATTAGACTGGTTTGGATTAGATTAGATTGGATTCGACTGGTTTGGATTAGATTAGACTAGATTAGATTAGATTACATTAGATTAGACTGGACTGGTTTAGATTGGATTGGATTAGATTGGACTAGTTTAGATTAGATTAGATTAAATTAGATTACATTACATTGGGTTGAATTAGATTAAATTAAATTAGACTGGGTTGAGTTATCTTAGATTACATTACATTACATTAGATTGGGTTGAGTTAGATTGGATTGGATGATATTAGACTTTATTGTTCCCACAATGGGGAAATTCAATGGTCAAGGCAGCAACAGAATAAACTGCGAGGAAAAAATGTGCAGCATAAAGATCATGTAAAAGACAATCAGTATAAAATAATAATAATAGTAATACAACTCTAATAACTATATACATATTAACAACAGACTGGAATTGCAACAGCACCTTAATACAAAACCAGTGGAATATGGAGGAGAATTCTCCACAACAGTCTATAAAGGGGTTAAACTCCTGCTTTTGGCATCACAGTCGTGCTGTAACCCATATTCCCTCCAAATGAAAAGGGACACTCCATGACAAGCACTACCACCGCCTGGAGACTGAATCATGCCGCTCTGTTGTTCCTCCTTTTTTTTTTTCCTCCAAAAGAGGAACTTGGATGAAAAGAGCTGCTTTTTTTTGAGCGCAAAGTGTTGAGGATGTGGGTTGGTGGAAAGGGGAGGGAGGGAAAGGGGAGGGGAGGCGAGGGGAGGGAGGGGAGGGGACTGAGGGGAGCAGAGCAGCGTGGGCGCTCTGACAGGGCGAGGGGCTGACAGGCCCAGGCGTGGGCGTGTCATTGAAATGTGTTTCTACTCCGGGGGGGAGAAGGGAAGGGAAGGGAAGGGGGGGGGGGGGGTTGCAATGAAAAGAAAAGAAGAAGAAGAGGGAAAAAAAGAGGAGAGCTGCTGCAGAAATTAAACGAACAGGCGTCTCCTGAACTGAAAAGTGAAATACGAAGAGGCTTCTTGCCAAATGAGAAACATCCACTGTTTGGAGGTTTCAGCAGGGAGGGGAGGACGAGGCAAAAAAAAAAAAAAAAAAAAGTGACGCCTACTCTTTGGGAATGATTGACAGGACGACATGAAAGCAGATTGCTGTTGTCGTGTGAAAACCTTGTAACTCTTGCTCTCGGTGGTTTGTTTTTTTTTATGTTTTTAGGACTAAATGAAAGGATGATTGGTGTTTTTTAGTTTTCAGAACATTATCAAAAAAAGAAAAAAATCTCCCAGCTCAGGAAAAGTCGGAGGATTTCATCGAGTTTCTAAAAACCTTAAGGAGAGGGAAGCTTTTTAATAATTTTGTGGCAAAGTCATAAGGCTTTTCCAGTATTTTCTGTAACCCCTTAATGCCTACATTTATTTTAAAAAATATGAAAAATAAGGAGGATATTCATAAATACAGCAACATCTACTGACTCTAAGAGGAAGGATGGAAAACACCTGACACTTGAGTAACAACAATAAATGCTTGAACAGAGCTGGAAATTAAAATCTTTCAGCACTGGTACCAATACCTTGGCTTCAACACCAGCTCTGAAATGACCGATTTCATACAAATTTTCATTTTAACAAAGATCATGACAACCAGGCATTATTCAGTGCCATAAAAGTATATCCCCTTACTGCCTATATGCATTTGCTATTATGTATTTTTAAAAAATTGTGTTGTTGCTATGACGCAGATGCTCAGTTTACTGGAGACTAACTACAGGAACTAACTATAAGTGTATTGTAGTACAACAATATAACTGCTTTTTTTTTTTTTTTAATTTTATTTTATTTTAGCCACTTTCTAAGTGAATGTGCTTCTTCAGCTCTTCTTCAAGTAATTGTAAATGGCCAGTCATTCAAACTCTGATTGAAAACAGATAAATAGGGTTAAAAATCTTAAAGTAAGTGAGTGGTAATGTCTTGCTCAAAATAAGCTCTCACGTAAATGCAAAATTAAATGGAGTTAATTTGAATATAACAACTATAATAGGCTAACTATAGTCACTTTTCTGTTGTCCCTAATATTGCGCAAATATAACTTGCGCATTTGAAATTTACTTAATGGAAAATGACAATTTCACTAAAATTCTAATTTTTTTGATTAAAAGTTTTTGCACTGGCATATACTAATTGCACTACGCCTGAAAACCACCTACAGCGCAAAAGCTTTTTAGTGAAAAATGACAAGGGTTTTGGCAAAATTGTCGTTTTTCCACGAGGTACATTTTTATGCCAAAATTATATTCGCACAATTTGAGGGTCGATGGAAAAGCGACTATTGTTTGTTCCTTCAGTTTGCATTGCCATAGTATCTTTATATATCTAATAATGTTGTGACCATACACAGTTATAATATCATCGCCTTTGTAAAATAATTGCCAGAGGAAACATAAAAAAACATAACCAGAAATTGAACATTTGATAATTTTGGGCAAAAAAGTCATTTTTTCAAAATATTTACTTAGGTAATTATTTAATGAAGGTGAAGATATGTACATTCACAAAGAGTGTTGAGCAGCACCTTATTAAGAAAACAATGGAATATTGAGGTGAACTTGCAATAATAGTCTACAAGGGGATACATGTCTGACTAAAACCCTCATCATTTTTTTGTTTGACAAGTATTTAGAGGTTCTTAAGCTGCAAAAACCTCCGTAGACGATGTTGCTGGTTTTTAATGGTGCTGTTGTGTAGATGTAACTCATGTCTATCATAAAGTAAACTGGAAAACTGGGACTTGTGGGAACTGGCAGCCTGGGTGTCAACCTACCTCACAGTGTGGGTGGACATCCTATTTCCTGGCAGCACGCTCGTTTTAATTTGTTCTTGTTGGGTTGTTGTTGTTAAATATCGAGTTGTGTATATATGTGTGTGTGTGTGTAGGTGAGGGTGGGAGGTTAGAAAGGAGGTCAGAACATGGAGATATGGAACTGATATTCCTTCATCCCTCCGTGTCTCGTAGAATTTGATTTGATCCCCGTCTGCTCGGAGGCTGATCTATGGGAACGCTGTTAGAAGGTCATATCTGCATAGTAACAAACACACACATACACACACACATATACACACACACACACATACACACACACACTAAAACGAACACACAAACAGAGCAGCCAGACATGGATTTAGACACTGAAGGTGGGCGGACTGGAATCCTACCTGCCTACCTGCTCCATGTGTGCATTTGGAAAACACATCATTAATGCTAAGTATGAAAGTTCAGTCAGTACTTTGACAAACAGTCCCATTTTGTATTTGACTTAAACTGACTCATTTAGGAAGTCTGTGACAAAATAAAAATCACATAATGTCAGTGATAAAAAAAAAGTGCATTTTTGTCATCTCAGACCACATTGTTTCTGCTGATTAGATAATAAAAAAATGCAATTTCCACTTTTTCTGGTTGTTCTGATTAATGTTATTTAACCCTGCTATGCATGAATTATTATCAAACTAAAAGTGATTATTTCTCTCAAAAAAGACTTAAATGTGTCTGATTGGATACATATATAAAAAGCAAATGTTTGGAGCTTAAACATAATTTTAATCATTAATATGGTTTTTAACCCATAAAGACCCAAACATCCGCCATCGACCATGTAACTCATGTAGGAAGGTGGTGGTTTAATGTGAAATCATGTCCTCCTTCCATATAAACAATTGCCTTTTTGTATTTTTTTTGTTTTAGGGGAAAATAACCTTATTGTTTTGAAGCAACTGTTCAACAGTAAATTAAATTGCATTCTTGTTTGTTTAACCGTCACAGAAGTAATCATCCATCATTGACCACAATCATCGACGGATTAATACCTGTTGATCCACCGATCCTGTCAATGCATGTAAATAATTGGTGTAAAATGCAGTTTGTCATCTTGTTATTTGTGGTAAAACATGTAAATAATTGAGGTAAAATGTATATATATGTAAATCTGCATAGTTATGGTAGGATACATTTTTACTGCATATTAACTGGCTTAAAGGAATCATATTGTTGACCAATAGAGGTCCCAGACCAGTTCCCAGGGGGACTCCGCATGTCAAGGCTAATTGGTCTGAGACGCAGTTATCAATTTGCTTCGATCTGGAAGTTAAAGACTCCAAAGGCCAAATCTGAATCATTGACCCCAATTTGACCTTGAAAATTAAGGTCAAGGTCGATACCCTTAGAACTTGACCAACAGCCTTCCAAGCTGCACCTAAAAGCTAAACTCCAAAACGGAGGTAAGACTCTTAAAATAGTTTTATCTGAGGTAGAAACACAGCTCTGTGACTGACTGCTGTACAAAAAAAATCTAATAAGGGAATCTAGAGGTCCAATAAACTTCAAAGTCTCATGACGCTTGAACATACCAACATGTTTCTGGGCTAATAATGCTGTATATAAATATTGCTGTCGTATTTTGAGGAGGTTTTTTTATGCATTGAAAACATAGTGAATCACCTTAGATTGAAAATGTCGGTGTGTTACATGTTCTGATATTCCTGTAGGGTTTCATATTCCAACATAATCAGCAATTTTCCTTTGATATTTGTTTTAGTTTCCTTCTGAAATTAATTAGAGGATCTGAAAAGCAAGCAGTCCCACCCCATCCACCCCCACACTGGCACACATACACACTCTGCAAATAGTAGTTTTCTCATCATTGGGCTTTTGAAGACAAATGAAAGGAACAGCGGCTTCAACTGTAAACGTCTTGTAATTTTTAGTTGTTTTTTTTTTTTTTTTCTTGCCACGTTCTGAGTGTGATGGAGGTGCTGCTGGTGGGAGGAGGGTGGGGTGGGGTGGGGGATGGGGGGGTTTGGAAGGGGTTGACAAAAGCTTTTCTTGGTTTTGTCCCCAGGGTGTTACACTGGTAGAGGCTGGCCTAATTCCCCAAAATAGCTCATTGATGGGGAATCAGACAGTCAAAGTGATCGCGTACAGATGTGATTGGAGCTGTTAGCGGCCCAGATAAGCGCTGAGGGCGTAACTCCGCAATCTGTCAAGAGACAAACGTTTAGATCCGACAATTTTTTACGCTTCCTCCAATAAGCAAATATTAAAAGTTTTCATCAAGTCGTGAGTTTGCTGTCAGTGCAATGGGACGTTGGGTTCGGGATTTAATCCTTTGTGAGGTATGCAAAGTTGGAGGAATATTTTCTTCCAGCTGCTGTTTGGTTAAGATCGTTGTACCTTTAATTACCCGATCCGCACCTGAAACCCAATTTCTCCTACATATGTGAGAACAATGCTTGTCTTATTAGGTTTTTTTTACTACCAGTGTAGAAGTTTTCAATGATTTAGTGTTGTATAAATATATTTCTTTGTAATGAGTATGATGCTAATGAAACAGAGGCTTTGCTAATTATCTTTTTTACTTCAAATTAATTTTATTGTCTCAGCACGTAGAGTTTGGATTCAAAATTTAATTAAAATCCCTTTTAGTAGGTGTTTAGTGATGTGCATCATTATGGCAACTAATTATTTTTCTGAAGTTATATTTTTGTGATAAATAATGAGGACATAGACCATGACACAATGTAGATCTTGGCCATGATTTCAGTTTGGTTTCAGTCTGACTTCAACACAACTTTTTTGATAGTTTATTTTTACTCGTAAGGTTGAAAATTTGTGACAGATGTATAATGCACCAATAAATCAGCAAATAATCAATTGAGACAAATATCTGTGTGTTAAAGCAGGCTTAATTTAATTTTATCCTTAATTTTTATTTGTATTATTTATATTTTGTATTCTATATTTGATCATATATTGACTGTTAGCATTTCTTTATGTTGTATAATATGTGCTGTGTTATGCAACTACCTTGGTGAAAATTAGCCTTGGCTATAATCTTGTGTATTTGCCGATTAGATCAGATAGAACTTTACTGATCCGGTAAATTAAGGTTCCAGTAAATACAAAGAATGTACCCATATAAGCAGAATTAGAAGGGGAAAAGGAAAAGAAAATCTTAACAATAACCCCAAAAACAGTAGCAAAAAGAGGCTATTGCTCATATAAGCACTAGTAGTAAATAATAGAAGTAGTAATATGTTCATTAATATGCATTGTTTCTTAATAAATAAATGAATATATACAAAATACAAATACAATCCGACATAATGACAAATGACATAACAAAATCTACCAAGATGAAAATAATGTGAAATATGAGACAAGAAGAAAACAAAACATTGAACATAGTATTTGGATTTAAAACATGTCTATTTTCCACATACAAACTGAACACTGACGCTATTTGTGAAACATGACAGTGAATTAAATCGTATCACTTGGTTAAATAGAGGGTGAAGTGGCCACGAGGGGATTAGTTACCTTAACTTTAACCATCATAACACACATACACAGGGATATTCCACCCAGGGCTTTGTGCCAGCCACTTCCCTGTGTTGGAAATCATTTACATGTTTCGTCACATCAGCACTGATTGTAAAGTTGTGAAATCTGATGTGAACATTTGCATATTGTCTTGTCTGACTGACATACATGTGCTGCTGTTCTTCCAGATACGTGAGTGTGGTTGTACAGAAGTCATTCAGTGACGAGCAAAACTATGTCTCAGACTCTTTTTATTACATTATTAATGTCACACAGATGCATTAGAGGCATATAATGAAATGTACTGAAATTGAGTACCACCCAGATGTGTTTTTGTCCAGACTCTAAATTCATTTTTTATCTCTAAGTGATTTATCACCATTTATTATATTATTATTATTATTAGTAGTAGTAGTAGTAGTTGTAGTAGTAGTAGTAGTAGTAGTAGTAATATAGTACTTCTACTACTACTACTTTTTAATTGTACAGCTGATTTTATGTCTTCTTAATCTATTCTTGTATTTTAGTCTATCATTTTGCTTTTTTATTCTTCTGTACGACGCTGTTTTTAATTGTACAGCTGTTTTATGTCTTTAATCTATTCTTGTATTTTATCCTTTTATTTTGGTTTTTCCCCTGTAAGTCGCTTTGGAAAAACGTGTCTGCCAAATGCATAAATGTAAATGTACTTCCATTTTTCAGTGTAAATCATGTATTTTCCTACATTTAATTCCCTGATCATGTAGACGTTCATTAAAGCTCAGAGTAAATTCAAAGGTTATAATATCAAAATAGAAAAAACTGAAGAACAAGTGATGTTTTCAGCAGAATAGCTACATTTCAGTTATACTTACAGGCTTTAACCTTTAAAACAAACCAAATCTACACATTAAACCTTAAATAAAACTGTGATACTTTACACAATATCATACTTCATTATTCTACTTGTTTTTGGGAGTAAAATTTAAAAGTTGTCAGAAAAATACCTGTACTTTCTCCTGTGTATATTGTCAAAACAGGCTTCACACTTTAGTTTTAACCCTGTTGTAGTGATTTCAAAATGGATTTAACCTTTTATAAGTGATTTATCACCATTTATTATAATATTATCCTCTGAATTTTGGATTTTTCATTAAAAAATCTGGTATTTTCATTTTAGACTCTTCTAGTGGTTTACAGATTTGACCATTTAAGTGGTTATTTGAGTTGTGTTCTGGTTTTGTTGAACTTTCAGCTGATGTTTCTCTGGTTACGTGGATGTATCGAATGTGTTGATTTTCTGTAATTAAGTCAGCCTTTGAGGAGCACAGACCAATATGATCTAAAGTGGTACAGACCAGTAAAATACTATCATTATAACTTATAAATAAATAATGACAAATGCAAATTTTTGTCTTTGTTTCAATGTAAAAAAGGAAAAATACATGAAATGTTTACATTTACCAACTATCCTCTCAAAAAATGTGAATAACCTGAAATATTTTAAGAGAAGTAAGTGTAATTTTATGATATTCTGCCTGTTACTAAATGTTTTGTGTATTTGTAGATGTGGACTGTGATCTGGAAGTTGCAATGCACATGTGTAAATGATAATCTGAGGCATAATATTGTTAAAATTTCACTTGTTTTTCTCAATAAATTTCAGGTTGTTCATATTTGTTTATGTTATTCACATTTTTTAAAGGATAGTTTGGAGATGTAAACAATTTCAGCATGTAATTTTACTTTCTTACACTAAAACAAAGACTAAAGTTTGTAGCTGACATTTATAGGTTATCATGTTTTTATTTTATGGATCTGATCGACTGGAGATCATATTGGTCTGTATTTTTGTATTTCACTGATGTAAATTGTTAGAGGATTGTTAGAATCAGGCATGTGACTGTATAAAGCTCTTTCATGCATGGCCTGACATGTTATGTATGACTTTTAACTCAGCTTTGAGTCTGTTCAGGTCACTCACAGCCATGTGAATCTCTCTATTTTAGCATGAACATCAGGCTTTCATGTGATTTGCTCTCTTCTCCTATCACCTTCAGTGTCTTGGCTAAAAAATTTGGCCAAACTAAACTGCACATAAACAAGCCAAGTTTTTTTTACTAGCAAAATGTTTTTGTTTGTTTTTTTCATATTTAGTTTCTCTCCATACTGTATATTACTTGGAAGTCATTTATTTCTTGCTTTGTATAATTTTTGTGCTGTTTTAAATTCCACCAGATCCCTTAATTTGAATGCATGTTAAAGTAAGAATAGTTTATTGGTATGTTGCAGATATCCTGTATTATTTATTATCCGTATCCGTAGCTGTTCAGACTGTATAAGCCAGAATAATTCCATGTCCCGGTACTTATATCAAAAAGTAAACATGGTGATTATAAGAGCATGTTGTGTTTGTGCTAGCTGTTAGCCACTCATAATGCGAATAGTTATAGTCTGAAACGGCTCATAAAATCTTCGCAATCTCCAAAAAGTAATTTTTAGTAAATCTGGAACAAAATCTGGCGTAGCTTTGACACCAGGTGCCATCGTCTTTTCACTTTAATTCACATTCATATGTAGAAATATCATGAAAAAAATCAGAGGTACCACAGGGCATGATACTGGGCCCAGAGGGTGTCCTGTTATTTAACATCAGAATGCACTTTTCGGAGTATTCTCTCAATAATTCTTCTTGTAAATCAGATCTACGGTCTTTCGACAAAAGGTTAGCAGAATCTGTAGTGCTACCCTGGCGACATGAAATCACTGTGGGGTTACAGGGACTTTTTGGGTGTAGGATATTTCAGTTCAACCTTGACAAAATCAACCATAAGAAGTTTTGTGGACATTACACCAATGAAACTGACTAAATACACAAGAGAGACACTTTACACACTCTTAACCCATAAAGACCCAGTGCTACTTTTATAGCAGTCCCCAAATGAATTTCTCTCAATATTTAACCTTTCTAAAGTGATGTATCACCATTTATTACCTCCACCAAGAAACGGTGGAGGTTATGTTTTCATTGTGGGTTTGTTTGTTTGTCTGTTAGCAAGATAAGTCAAAAAGTTATGGACGGAATTGGATGGAATTCTCAGGAAATGTTGATACTGGCACAAGGAACAAATGATTAAATTTTGGTGGTGATGGGGGGGGGGGGGGGGGCAGACAACTGATCTGCCTTGACAGAGGTTTGTGCTTGAGTTTTTTTTTTGTTTTTTTTTCCAATAAAAAACAGGTATTTTCCTACATTTCATTCACTGATCATGTAGATGTTCATAAAAGCTCATATTAAAGTTGACTGTCATAGTATCAGAAACAGAGAAAAATGAAGAAAACGTTACTTTTTCAACAAAATATATCCTTAACTGAACATAAAACAAGTGTCTCCATCCTCTGTCATTTATCTAACTCAATGGGTTTTACTGGGGAATCAATGTTGTAGAAGATGACAGTGTTTCCACATGCACTATGGAGCCTCCGAACGTTAAAATGGGTCATATCTGATGACCATGAAAAGATGACACACTGACTTTTACACCAATTATTTACAGCAATTGATAGGATTAATGGATCAATAGGTATTAAACAGTTTAGATCAGTGGATGTTTTTTGTCGCTGGTGGCTCTTTGGGTCTTTATGGGATAATTTTTTTTTTTATTTTATTTTTTTTTTATGGGGCCAGCCATGAAGGCCCTGACGGTCCACCACTGAAGATGAACAATGAGCTCATTCATCCACAGTCTTTTTTTAAATCCCAATAGCACAGAGGTCTTAACAAGATCACATCCTATGAAAGATTTCTCCAGTTTTAATATAGTTATAGGTAAACTGTATCTCTTCTTGTTTTCAAGCAGCTTTAATATTCCTTAAATCATCCCAAAACAGACATATAAACTCGTAGAATACAGAGTTTATAATAGTTAGAAAGAAATTCATTGACATGTCGCATGCACATTTCATTAAACATGCATTAAGTTTATACAATTAGACACGTTCAGCACAAACTGATACAAAAAAAGCACATAGTGACATCCTCACTGAGTATTGCAACAAAAGACTTTAATTACCAAAAGTGAAAATACCAACTAATTTTATAGAAGAACCTCCAAATAATATTATTGGATCATTATAGGGGACTCATTAATGTACTTTAATTTACTTGATTCATTTGTTAATAGTTATTCCATTGTTAATTGTATTCATTAGTTTATTAATTGCAGTGAACAGTTAACAGTATGTGGTGATATTATTCATTTTGATCCTATTCAAGTTATAGCTAAATGCAGTCAGACAAACATAGCATGAAAAATAAAAGTAAGTCTAAGTGATTAACTAAGTGATTTTGTGTTATAATAAAACTATGACTGTTTTAAAGTGGATCCATCAGTTAAAAGGAAATTTGATCAATATTTACTGTTGAACATGAAAAAAAAAATGAAGATCCATAATAAGAATGTAGTTTGAGAACACGAAGTGTGCAAACTGCTGTGTCTCTCTGTGGGTGTTGAACCTGCCTGTGTTTGGTATTCCGTGCAGAAAGCCTCCCACGCCCCGTGTGTCCGCCCACGCGCGGATTTGCGTCACGCAGGGAGCAGCGTGGGCGAGAGAGAGACAGAGAGAGAGGGAGAGAGAGAGTTAGAGAGAGAGAGAGGCTCTGTGGCAACCGCGCGGAATATCCCACTTTGTGCGTAAGGGCGCGTCAAGCTGCGCCTTTTACGCACGACGCAAACAGGAAGTGGTGACAAATTAAAAGCCGACGTTTTGTTGAATCTAGCGGCATCAGATGCACGTGAACAGATCTGAACAGGGTGCACGAGATTTTATTTCAGGTATGCATACATATTCACTTCACATTTACAGCCATTTTATTTCAACCTTTATTCTATTGTTTATTTCCATTTTTACTCTGGATTTTGAATTTCCTTGTATTTTTATATACAATGATAATTAATGAAATGTGTTTATAAATCTATTGATAACTGTAAGCTGTAACTGGAGGCACAAACACATTAATTGCTATTAAATATATTTAGTGCATCTCAATGAACAACATTATGACATAAAGTTGAGTAAAAAAATGACCTTGGATTAAACTAAAATATAAAGAATTGCCAGAATATTCATTTTTATTTATTATATTATATTATTATATGTGTTGATTTAAAAGGTCATGTTATAAATTAAGGAAGTTTCATTTTGTTGTTGAGGCTGAAGTATCAGAATGTGATGGAACGACTACAACACAGAGGCTGTGTAGGTGACGTCATGGTACTTTTTGTCTTCAGTCTGTTCAGTCTCTGATAATGTCTCTGCACTTTCAACATGACCAGACTTGTTGTGGTTTTCGTTCCTTTTGATAGTGACGTCACAGTCAAAGAATGAGGTGAAGTTTGGTTTTAACAATGAGATACAGTCCACTGAACTGTTTCACACCAGTCATCAACTCAGTCATTCAGTGGTTAGTTGCGTATATGTAGAGTTTATGCTAATTCATATTTTCGTGTTTTTCATAGTTTATATACCGTAATTCATTGGTGTAGGTTGTGTTTTTGTTGTGTTTAGAATCTAATTTTATAAGATTTGTACTATCCTTTCACACACAAAAGCGAATAACCTTTGAACAACCTGAAATATCTTAAGTAAAATAAGTGTAATTTTAACAATATTCTGTCTGTTACTAAATGTTTTGTGTATTTGTAGATCCACTGTGATCTGTAAGTTGTGAAACTGAAGGATAATAATGATAAAACTGCACTTATTTTTCTTTAAAAAAAATCAGGTTTTTCATATTGTTCACATTTTTTGTAAAAGATAATTTGTAATTATAAACATGTTCATAATGTAGCTGTACTTTTTTGTACTAAAGCGAAGAAAAAACTTTGTAGTTGTCATTATTTATAGGTTATTGTGATTGTATTTTACTGGTCTGACCCACTTGAGTTTGAATTGCACTGCAAATTGTAAAAATATTTTAAAGAATATTCAAGTGTAAGCTGAAAAGTAACAAAACTGCAAAAACTGTATAGATGTATAAAACCATAGAGATGTAAAGAACATACAGTATTTAAGTGCAGTGATAGTTCCATTTTATTACACATTGAATAAACTGATAAAAACTGCACTTTTTTTTTTTTTAAAAGAAAATTCAGGTTGTTCATGTTAATTACATTTTTTAAAGGTTAGTTTGTAATTCTAAACATGTTCATGATATAATTTTACTTTTTTTGTACTAAAGCAAAGAAAACACTTTGTGAATGTCATTATTTATAGGTTGTTATGGTACTACTTTACTGGTCTGACCCACTTGAGATTGAATTGCACTGCCAATTATAAAAATACTTTTAAGAATATTCAGTTGTTAGCTAATTATATGTGCAAAAACTGTAGACATGTGTAAAACCGTAGAGATGTAAAGAACATATATAAGTGCAGTGACAGCGAAAATGCACTTCCATTTTATTTCACATTGAATAGACTGATTAAAATTGTCACTGCACAATATCAGGTTTTTCATGTTGTTCACATATTTTTAAACATAGTTTGCAATTATAAACATGTTCATAATGTACCTTTACTTCAGAAAAATATGCAGTTGACATTATGTATAGGTTTAATATTATTATTTTACTTGTCTGGCCATTTGAGTTGAACTAAAATGAGTTTTACTGCTTTAAAACTAAGTCTAATACAGTGGCAGAAAAAAATATTAGACCATCAAAAGTCATCAAAACAATGGTTATGCAATCCAGTACTAACTCCTGTGTGTATCATGTAGAGCTGCAACCGATTAATCGATTAGGTGCTTGAAGCGAATGTAAAAATTCCCGATTCAATTAATCGACTCGAATTGTTTGAAGGGAAATATTCTATTGCAGTTTTCCTGAATTGAAGCTTCTTTGTGCGTCACAAATAAGCGTCCGTGTGAAACACAACAGTGGAACCAATGTTTAACAGCAGAGAAATGAAGGAAACAAAGCTTTGATTCAGGAGAATTGTGGTTGAATAGTTGTTTGGATCACTTAGAGTCGATTAATTGGTTGCAGCACTAGTATCATGTGACAAAAACAGACAAAAAAGAAAATAGAATGTCTAAAAGCACTGTTTTTGTCAGTACTGATCTAAGAACTGAAGTGATTTTGGTTATTATCAAGAAAACATGGAAAATGGACAGATATCAGCTCTGAAATTAAACAACTATGAGCTATTTTTCTTGTTTTCATTATATTTGTCCAAAGAAATGTACCTTTAGTTGTACCAGGAATTAAAATGAACAAGAAATGAAAGAAAACAAGGGTGGTCTAATAATTTTTTCCATTACAGTATACGTTTTAACCAAAGTTAGAGTTCTGTGAATAGAGCAGGTGTTAAAAAAATGTATGAGACATTAACAATCAAGTAAAAACAAACACAGTCCAACATTTGAACATTATTCTGCCTGTTACTAAATGCTAATGCGAAATTATTTGACTTGAGCTCATTTAGTTTTAAATGTTTTTTTTTTTCAGCTTTATTTAAATATCAGTTTACAAACTTTGTCAAACTTTTAACATAACACAATACATACAAGAGAATACAGCTGTAAAAACGAAATACAATCATAAAATCAATATAGGCACGAAATACATTTTCAATAATCCATATGCAATAAATAAATAAATAAATAAGTAAATAAATTCTCACCTAAAATTTCATCAAATGTCAGAAGAAACTTTTAGTTCTGTATGTGGAACCCGTTCTGAGGCTTTTATTTTGTCGTCTTCCGGAAACGCGCTCGTGTGTGCGTGCATGCGTGCTTTTGCGTGACAGTGGTGAGTTGTGCAGGGGAGTGGAGGGACGATGGGAGAGGACTGAAAACACTCACACACACACACACTGACACACACTGACTGGCTGCACCGCATGCACGCAACACACACTTGGAGGAAAAAGACGCAAGAAGGTCATCGGCTTTTTTTGTAATTATTTATTTTTTGTTATTAATAGGCGGACTTTTTTTTTTTTTTTTTTTTTTTTTTAAGATTTTTTTTTTTTTTTTTTTCTATTTTTAAACGTCAGGAGAAAGAAAAAAGTTTCCAGAAAGACAGCGGTATCTGTCGGTTAGAGCCAACACAGGCGGACAGACGCTCTTTTGCGCTTTGTGTCCATTGGAAATAACAGTTCCGTTTCTTTTTATAATTTAAATCTTTTCGTGGCTCGTTGTTGCTGCCGGATTTTTGTCAGTGCGGGATTTCCTCTCTTGTTCTTTTTTTTTTTTCTTTTTTCTTTTTTGCACAAATTGACACCGAGGCTTTTGTATCGATAAAAACTGAAGGAGGAGAGGAAGAACCGGACCAAAAGGGGGGGCACAAACTTACCAGGTAAGGCCTACTTAGCACGGAATGGAACAGAACAGTGAGCTGCATTTTTCTTGCAGCTGCTCATTTTTAATTGAAAAGAGTTGCCAGGCCAGGAGCAACAACACCACTGAACCCTCCATCTCCAACACTAATGTTAGAGGAAGTGCTTTTACGCATCATAGTGAGTCCGTGAACTCACCACGTCCACATCAGCTCCAATCCTTTGGAGGAATATTGTGGAGAGATAAAAATAGCACCGAGATAGCATGATAAAGCCATGACTGAGCAGCACAGACACAACATCAGACTGGAAGCGTGTCCTGTAGATTCACATTTATACATAAGAGAATGTTAAGAGGCTGAATCACATCAGACAATATTATAATTATAATTATTATATTAAAATTATATTATAAAAAATATCAAAACAGAAGTTGCTACAGGAGATGTCAGTTGAATATTATCATTGCCAACCTATTTTCAACAATATCACTTATGTTTATGGACAAAAATTGACAATTGCTTTAGCATTGCAGTACTTTGTTTTGTACATATTTGCAGTTTTCACTAAAAAAAGGACCATACATGTTAAGTCTGGGTGATAAACGGGTTACTACTGTGCTTTTTCTTTTGTCTTCAGGGTTTATTTTGTTCACACTCGATGTTTTGTGGTGTTGCTTCATTCCACTCACGTTGACAGTGTTCTAACCTTCAGATTCATGAGAGGTTCTGCTGTTAAGTGTCCTGTTCTACCCATAACAAAAGAGTTTTAACCCACTTTTTATGTCGTTTTGGTCTTGTTGAGGAAGATGACAATGAGCGTAATAGTCCTGGTTTTCTAAGATGACTTTAAAAAATTTCCAACTTTCATCCAGGACCAAAAATCCGCCTTTAAACTGTAAAGAATTGAAAACATTTAATTTAACATGATGATATGTCTTCCAGATCTGGTACATATTATAGTAAAAGCCTGTAGTTTTATTTTCAGCTTGTTTGCAGTTTTCTACACCCGTAGCTTAAAAATGAGACTTTTTATCCACAATTTGAAGTCGTCTGTTTACATGATATGATTAGTATTTACTATATGCATGCATAATGATGATATTTACTTCTTTTGTCCTGCTATTGTGTAATATTCAGTAGTATCTGCAATATTGATGTTCGATACCAATCCAAGTCCTTCTTATTGTCTGTAAATCCATTGGTATTTTTGAGGTTTGGGCAAATGAATGCGACTTCCAAAAGATTTTTTTCCAAATCTAACATTTCTTTAGGTTATTTATCACCATTTATTATAATATTATCCACTGCATTTTGCATTTTTAGTGTAAATCATGCATTTTCCTATATTTAATTCCCTGATCATGTAGATGTTCATTAAAGATCAGAGTAAATTCAAAGGTTAATATATAAAAAAGTGACTTTTCCAACAAAATCTATTATAATCTATAAATGAGTGTGTCCATCCACTGTCATTGATCCGGCGAATCAATGTTGTAGAAGATGACGGTGTTTCCACGTTCACTACGGAGCCTCTGAACGTCCAAATGGGTCATATTGATGACCATGAAAAGATGACAAACTGCATTTTACACCAATTATTTTCATGTTTTGATAGGATTATTGGATCAAAAGGTGTTACAGATTTTAGAAGATACAGCTGCAGTTTAAGACTCAATACAACCTTAAAAAGAGTCAGTGTTTTTTTCAGATTTTTTTTAAGTTTAATAGACTCTCTGTGAATTTAAAACTAAATTTACAGACTTTAACCTTTAAAAACAAACCAAATCTACACATTAAACCTTAGATAGAAACTGTGATACTTAACATAATATCATACTTCTTTATTCTACTTGTATTTGGGAGTCAAAGTTAGAAGTTTTCAGAAAAATACCTGTACTTTCTTCTGTGTATATTGTCAAAACAGGCTTCATACTTTAGTTTTAACCCTGTTGTAGTGATTTCAAAATGGATTTAACCTTTTATAAGTTACTTAATCACAGTTTATTATGGTATTATCCTCTGAATTCTGGATTTTTCAGTCAAATTCTGGTATTTGCATGAAGATGTTCAAATGTTATTATATCAAACCAGACAAAGCTGAAGAAAAAGTGAGTTTTTCAGCAAAATCTATTATTAACTGAACACAAAACAATTGTTTCCATCCACTGTCATTGATCCAACTCCATGGGTTACCGGTGAATCAATGTTGTAGAAGATGACGGTGTTTCCACGGTAACTACAGAGCCTCTGAAAGTCCAAATGGGTCATATCTGATGATCATGAAAAGACGACAAACTGGATTTTACACCAGTTATTTGCATATATTGATAGGATTAATAGATCGACAAGTATTAAACATTTCAGATCAGTAGATGCTTTCGGTCATCGGTGGTTGTTTAGGTCAGTGTGAGATCATTTCATTACTGTTTAACATTTTGGGAAATTCCTTCTTGATCAAGTTGAAATCAGTTGCGTGTCTCTCTGGAAAACCACACATCAGCCAGTACAGGAGTGTGTAGTCATAACAAGTGTGTGTATGTGTGTGTGCGTGTATGATTGTGCCAATGCATGCTTTGCTTCTCTGGGTGAAAAGGCGAACTCGTTAAACTTGCTTTATGAAGCAGGACTTACATTACAACCTGCCTATTCCACCCAGAAAACACACAGAAGCACCCAAACATGTATCAGGATCAGACTACAGCAGGGGTGTCAAACTCATTTTAGTTCAGCTGGCCACATACAGCCTAATATGATATGAAGTGGGCCGGACCAGTAAAATAATATAAATAATAGGATAAAAACTGATAAATAATGTCAACTCCAAAGTTTTTTTCTCTGTTTTTGTGTGAAAAAAGTCAAATTCCGTAATGAAAATGTTTACATCTATGAACCGTACTTGAACATAACATGAACAAATATGACCCTGAAAATTCTTAAGAAAAATAAGTGCCATTTGAACAATATCACGCCTTAGTTTATGATTTATACATGTGCATCACAACTTAAGAGATCACAATGGATCGAAAATATGCAAAACATTTAGTAAGAGGTAGAATATTGGTCCAATTCCATGTACTTCTCTTAAGAAATTTCAGGTTATTCACATTTTTTTGTAAAAGGCAAGTCTGTAAATGTAAACATTTTTGTGTCATTTTACTTTTTTTTTTTTTTTTTACACAACAAAGAGAAAAATTTGTAGTTTTCATAATTATTTATAGGTTATTATGATAGTATTTTACTGGTCTGACCCACTTGAGATTGAATTGACCTAAAAATGATTCTAACATCCTTGATTGCTAATATTGTCAGTGTAATTTCTACATTACACAAATTCATCCCAGGGGCCAGATCGGACCCTTTGGCAGGCCGGTTTTGGCCCCCGGGCCGCATGTTTGACAGCTGTGGACTAGAGTAAGAGGGTTAGAGGCAAATTTAGTCCAAAGTTAGGACAGAAACACTGGCTGCTGCCTTCAACCACGTAGCATCCACTCTTTGGCAGAAGTGTTTGGCCAAAATTCATGTATTAGGCTTCATAAGAAAGGGAACATTTTCTAGTTTAATGTGCTGCTCAAACAACCTAAACATGGATCAAATGTACCTTAAACTTAACCGTAAGATAAGGTTATGATAGAAGATCTGTGTAAATGACTTAACCTCCTAAGACCCAGCTATGGGTTTTCTGTCCACATTTATGGACAAGAGTTTCACAAGTTTATCCAAAAAAAAAAAAGAAAAGAAAACTGCACAAAGGACATTCCATAAAAAATGTAAAAACTGCATCTGAAAAAACTGTTGCATCATGATGTTTCCACTATAGACACTTATTTAATAAAAAAACAAAAAAGCTTGTACTTTGCTGACATTTCCTGGGTCTTAGGAGGTTAAATAATGTAATGTTCCATATGTTATCAACTCGTTTAACAGTGTGGTTTCTCCTTTTGCCTCTTAAGCCCAATTGACCACATTTTCTTCAGTGTTGCCACGGGAACGCTACACAATTCTTGTACCAATATACACATTCTATACATCCACGTAACCAGAAGAACATCAGCTAAAAAAACTCAACAAAAGCAGAACACAACTTGAACAACTGATCAAATCTGTAAACCAGTCTAACAGTCTGAGACCTACATATGTCTTGAATAATGTAATAAAATAACAGAACGATGAGACAAACTTTGCAGCGCTAAGCTAACAGCGCTAAGCTAACACTAAGCAGATCCAACAGTACAAGGATTACAACAATAAGCAGCCATTAGTCTGTTGAATATGGAAGTGCAATTTCACCATCATTACACTTGTATATGTTCTTCACATCTCTATGGTTTTTTGTACATATAGTACTTTTAGCTTACAAGTGTATATTTTTGTATATATTCTTAGATCAGGGGTGTTAAACTCATTTAGTTCAGTGGTCACATACAGAACAATTCAGTCTCAAGTGGGTCAGACCAGTAAAATGCTACCATATTAACCTATAAATAATAACAACTCTAAGCTTTTCTTTGTTTTAGAGTGAAAAAAGTAATATTACATTGTGAAAACGTTTACATCTACAAAGTATACTTTAAAAAAATGTGAATAACATGAGCAAACTTGAATTTCTTGAGAAAAATAAGAGCAATTTTAACAATATCAGTTTATCATTTACACATGTGCATTACAACTTACAGATCACAGTGGATCTATAAATACACAAAATATTTAGTAACAGGCAGAATATTGGTTAAAAAAAAAAATTGCACCTACTTCTATTAAGACTTTTCATGATGTTCATATTTGTTCAGTTTATTCACATTTTTTATTCACAGACCAATATGATCTCAAGTGGGTTGGACTAGTAAAATAATAATACTAATGGACAAAATTTGAGAAATATCAACAGAATGAACAGAAATTATCAAAAAATAAAAAATATTAACACATATGAACAAAATTAACAATAACAAGAATAAACCATGTACAAAAAGTTGAGAATTATGAACTAAATGAACAGAAATATGCAAAGTTATGAAAAAATGTAACAAATATGAATAAAATAATCAATAAAAAGATCAAAATGTACAAAAATTTACGAAAATGTGAAAAATATCAATAAAATGAATTTTTTTTACACTAAAACAAAGAGAAAAATTTGGATTTGTCATGATTTATATGTTACTATGATAGCATTTCACTGGTGTGATCCACTTTAGATCATATTTGTCTGTGTGTGGAACCTGAACTAAAATGATTTTAACATCCTTGATTGTTAATATCTTCAGTGTAATTTTTGCATTTCACAAATTCATCCCATGGGAGGGATTGGACTCTTTGGTGGGCCGGTTTTGGCCCACGGGGCAAATGTTTGACACCCTGTCTTAGAGTGTTCTTATTATCTCAGTGTTGTTTTAATTGCTTAATCGATTGAATGTGAATCTATTCATCTATTATTCATCACACATCAGACCTTAGATGATAATCGACTTGCAAACATCAACATTCACACTGAGGCTAAATAAGCTTAGTTGTGAAAAAAAAAAAAACAGCAGAAAATACTTTATACAAAAAAACACCTTCTGCGATGCCCTTTGTCGTTTCACTGCTTAACTGTAATTCATTTGTGTTTAATTTCTCAGAGTGTAAGGTGACGCTGTTCAGATTATTTGTTTTATCCAAACATCTGTCTAAAACTTTATTTATGCAATTGTAAACAATCAGATCAACAATTAGACTCTGAAAATCAGTGTTTTCACTTCTGACTAATTCTTAGTGTCCTGTGTTCAACCGCCTTCACAGTAGATTTGCAGGTGTTTTATATTTTAGATTTAAAAGTAAAATATGCGTTTTAATGGATGTGTGATGAATGAACGTCACTATTAAGACTATTAAGGCTTTGGGTTCTTTTAAAACGTAGGTGGATCATCAGAAACCTCCTCTTCTTCCTCCTCCTCTTCTTCCTCCTCCTCTTCTTCCTCCTCCTCTTCCTCCTCCTCCTCCTCCTCACACACAGGATTTGATAGAAAAGTCAGTGTTAATTTCATGAATAATATTTATATTTTATTTTCTATTGTGATAAAGGACTGAATCTGGTTTCTTGTCATTGCATCTAAAACATCATAAGCTTGTTGGTCGGACTGTTGCAATATAAAATTTGAGCTGATGATAAATTGTCATAATAACAACTAACTACAATAACAATATTATAGTGTATTGTTATCTTTATGTCACCTCTGTAGAAGAAGAAGAACCATTTATTGGCTTAGAATCATGAAAAAATAAAATGAATCCTATTTCTGTTTGTTCTTTAAATATTAATACAATTTGAATTTTACAGATATGATATAACTTAACTATATGAAACCATTCCGGAAACATTCAACCTGAGCATAAAATCAAACTAAACCATGTAATAAAGATGTAAAAAGTCCGAATAAATCACTGCAACACTAGTTCTGTATTAAAAATATATTAAGAGGAGATATGTCAGATATGAACATTTTTACTATAACATTTTTGGACTTATTTCCCAGAATTCCCAGTGGTGGGATCACATTTTATTCAATATATATCATCTCCAGCTGATTTAGGATCAGATATTAAAGTGTCCTGGGTTTAGTTTGTTCTGTTCAGACTGTCGTAAAAATATCAAATGAGTCACATATGGTTAAAAAGTCAGATTTGGGCCAGTTTTACCAACAGTCTGAATGTAGACTTTTATATCTGGTCATAAATCTGATTCTTTTCTAATGTTTTCAATGTGACATCAGTCTGAACAGAGATATCGCATTTCATCTGACTTTTGCGTCACTGAAAATGCAACAGACGTCATAATCCCGGCAAGATCCATATTTATTTCTTCTACACAGTGTGACGTCACTTCAGTACCATAGGCTGTTCACACATGACTTTGATGACATCATATTTAATTAATAATGTGAACAGCCATGCAAAAAAATCTGAATTGAGCATTAGGACCTGCAGTGTGAACGTAGTGGAAGTGACCTGGGTCTAGTTTGTGTCGTTCAGACTGTCATAAACAGTCAGATATGGGTCACATTTGGGTAAAAAAGTCAGATTTTACCACTTTCACCTGCAGTGTGAACGTAGCGTTAGACTCTTTAGATACTTCCAGCCTTTGGAAAGCGACTCATCCCCACCCTGGATCAATCACTCCATCATTTTTAAAACAGCGTATGACTTTCATCGCTAATTTTTCTTTAGATTTGCAAAACTGAAGTGATCATATCATATCATACACGTACTGTAAGGAGCGAGTGAGCGATGAGTGCCCATACCTCGTATGCTTGTGAGGTGTGTATGATAAGCAAACACAATGACATATTCCCAAAATGCCATGAAACTGATGTCTGAGTATGGTTTTTCACGACCACACACCCCGTATTATAAGATGACAGTTGGCTTACAATGATTCCTTCCATTTCTTCTGACCTGGTAGCGGACACGGTTTTATTACTTGTTTCCACATTTGTTGCGGCTGCGTGGAACTCCCATTCCCATAATGCACTTTGCGACAAAATTCCGAAAAGGCTTTAGTGACGTGTCGGTTTGGTATGTAAACAAATGGACTGTTTGTGATGGAGTCATCTTCAAAGTTGTTCACCGTGAGGGAAGTGATTTAGGTGCATAAGCACGGAAAGACTAATGGATTAGTGATAATTATGCTAGCTCTGGGGTTGGACACATTTGAAGAAACATTAGTGATGAAAGTCATACGCTGCTTTTACTCCTAGATGCATGAGTGTCTGTATCCTAAACTCTTCCATAAACGGGTTAAAAATGACTTGTGCTTTCAATCAATGTGTTTCTATTGCATTTTTGTCATTTTGTCATGTCAAAAATAGTCAACTGTATTATATTTTGGTTAAAAAAAAAATAACTTCATGTTTGATTTGATTTTTAACAATATGTAAATATTTTTTTAATTTGAAAATTTGAAAAGCAAAGTGTATATAGTATATAACAGCATTAGAACAATGTCAACAATGTCCATTTAGTGAGTGAGTGAGTCCTTTGGTTTTGCTGTTGAATGAATCAAAGGTTCAGATGAAATTCCATTGTATATGAATGTTGGTTGTTTTGACCCACCTACGGGGTAGTACTATAAAAACTACAATTTTGTAAAAATCTATAAAAGGCAAGTTAAAAATGTAAAAGGCATGGTGTCAGTAACATGTTTTTTGAGGAATACTGGGAATATGAAATAAGTTTTCATTTTACAAAGATATTGAAAGAAAATAACCTCACTGGGTCATTTTTACCCACTTATGCATCTAAGGGTTTAAGCTGAAGTTCATCAGCGTTGATGTTCAGGTTCATGGGACATAGGACATAATTTCAAAGAGTTGTCATAATTTCTGTGCAGAATGACAAAGGTTTCAGTGTTTTGAAGGTATTGTCTACTCTCTTGAATGGAGCATATGCTAAATCAGTGTGAAGTAAAGTAATGGAATCACCTTGAATCCCACACATAACCACCCACTGCAGGCAGCACCGGCGCCTTTTCTCTTTCAGAAACAGGCAGGGCTCAAGTTTTCAGTTTCTAGTGCAAATTTAGGTGATTTGGGTGATTCAGCAACACAAAAGCAGGACATTAGTAACTCGGAGCTGAAAGATTTAAGGCAAACACAGTGAAGATGAGGCGAACACTTCAGGTTTGACTCAGTATTGGAATAAAAGTGGACATTTAGGACTTAAATCCAGATTAGGGTTTTGGAGTTTGTTCCTAAAACTCAGCTGATGTTGAACATGTTAAACTGAGCTGATACTGCTAAAACAGCCCTAACAGAAAGAAGCCAAATATCCTTAAAATAACCACTTGTATTGAACAAAACAGTGTCAATAGTAACGTTTGCTTGGCAAGACTTCAGACAATAAAAATACAGTTGGTACACAGATTTTTATGCAGGGTCACGCTTGAATAAGGAAAACAGTCATGTTTCTCTGTTGGGATATTACTCAAATTATTATTTTAGCTAATTACTGATTAAAATTTGGATCAACACTTCCTGCAAGAAATGAAGAAAATGAGGAATTCACTCTAAAGACTGCGATACCCATAAATATCAGAGTTATAACCAAACTATGACAAATTTTCCTTTAGTCTTCTCTGTTTTTTGAAGGCTTCAATCAGGGGTGTCAAACATATGGCCCATGGGCCAAAACTGGCCACAAAAAGGGTCCAATCCGGCCCATGGATAAATTTGTGAAATGCAAGATATTAACAATCAAGGATGTTAAAAACATTTTAGTTCAGGTTCCACATTCAGACCAATATGATCTAAGTAAAATATTATCATAATAACATATAAATAATTACCTACTGAAGTACAATTTTTTTGTGTGTGTAAAACAAGTAAAATTACATGAAAATGTTCACATTTACAAACTATCCTTTCACAAAAACTACAATTTCAACATGTTTTTGAGGAATAAATAATAACTTGTCATTAAAGATATTGCAAGAAAACAACCTCACCAGATGATTTTTGACCCACTTATGCATCTGAGGTTTAAGCTGAAGTTCATCAGGGTCAAAGTTCAGGTTCATAGAACATAATTTCAAAGAAAAATCATTTTTTTGCAGGATGACAAAATAACAACAACAAATTTTTCTCTTTTTTAATGTAAAAAAAGTAAAATGACATTAAAATATTTACAGTTGTAAACTGTCCTTTTACAAATTTACAGTTTCATAAAATGTATAAAAGATAAGTAAAAAATTTAAATAGCATGATGTCAATAAGATGTTTTTTGAGGAATACCAGGAATATGACATAACAATCACCGCTGCAAAAAACAAACATAAAAAAGTAATTTTTGTCAAGAAATAACTTAAACATATAAATGTATTGTTTTTTAAAAGCCTGTGGTGGTAAAACAGCTGCTGAAAGGTGTGTCATAAAAAAAAAAAACAAACAAGCAGGAACTTCTTTTAAAGTACTATTTCTTTAGTTCTTTAATACTCATTCTTTTAAATTGTTGCTGCAAAACTGATTGTTCCTGTAACAGTGAGAATAAAGTCCTGTTCTATTCTATTCTATTCTATTCTATTCTATTCTATTCTATTGTTTGGGTGACCAGCATTAACAGTAGTACATTTCCTTTAAGCTGAACTCTGACGGTGAGTTTGTGTAGTGGCCGTGGTAGGTCTTTGTCGTTTCCGTGGCGTCGTCAGGCAGAGCCGAGGCTCTCTGGTCTGTTCTGGTCTGTTCTGGGGCCTTTTCTGGGTGAGGCGAGCCCACCACCTACACATCCTGCAGGGGTGGAGAGAGGCATGTGGTCCTCCCAGTCACCCAGGCCTGATGACGGCCACTCCTCTGTGAGCCGCCTCCGCATCCACACGGGCAGGGGAAGCAAGAAATAAGCCTCTGTCAGCCCTTTGGATCCAACTAGAAAAGATTTGGCTCACATTGAAATGTTTCTCTTTCCTTTGCTTTGTAAGGGCTGAGTGAATGACACAGTGTCACTTTCATAGATGCATCTACAGCTGCAGCTATCGATGATAGTTCTAGTAGATTCAACTGTTGAGGATTTCCTTAGATTCCATTAAACTGTTATTTGAATAAGTGAAAAAAAAAAGTAAAAATGTGAAAGACATATGTAAAAGTATGAAAGTAAAAGGATATATAAAAATATCTGTATAGATATAACAACAACAATGATAACAGTATAACAGCATATAGAAAAATATCTATAGATTTATAAAACAATTTACAAAAAGATCCTAGGGAATTGCCTTTTCATCCACCCTTTTGCTCATAGGAAGGTAAATAAGTGACTGTTGTGTGGAGAAAAATCAGTTCAAAATAAGTTTACACTTCCTCCCACTCCTTTTCCAATATGCAGAATAAGTTATTTTATATTATGAGTTTTCATGTTTCTTGAAATCTGTTTTATTTCTATGCTCTAAGGTAGGATTATTCTATTTGATTTTTTTTTCATATTTGAAATAAACTGAACTGAACTGAACAATTAACAGCATTATAAAAGTAGCTATATATAAAAATATCTATGGATATAAACAACAAACAAGTCCAATGATATCTACAAATATGTACATTGCAGTCTTCAACACATTTGGATCCAACTAACAACTGAACATTGAACTAACAAACTGTGTTGATCCTGGCATCATGTGTGTCACAATAAGCGTCCGTGTGAAACAACAACAGTGGAACCAACGTTTACCAGCGGCGAAATGAAGGAAATGAAGCTTAAATTCTGAAAAATTGTAACTGAATTATTGTTTTAATTGATTCGAGTTGATTAATTGATTAATCATTTCAGCACTAGATAAATCCACAAAAGCTTTTTTTGGATTTGTAAACTCATAAAGGGTTATAAACAGGTAGTTAAAGGAGTGTGAGAGCTTTTTTTTTTCCCAGACATGTCATCATAATATAAAACTAGCTATTAAATGGTATCCAAGTTAAATGTTTGAAATGTGATTAAATTCAGGACTGAAAATGGGTCGTAGAACTATTTTATTTTATTTTTGTAATTTTCCAACTTGCAGAGTCAAATATATAGAAATAATATGACATGGAAATTAATTCCTGGCTAAAATAAAGACAGAAACATTAATAAATATTTAAGTCAACAAAGCCATGTGAAATGAAAAGAAGAGGTGTCAACTGGAAAAAGACAAACATGATGTAGTGACAGAAATGAGGTTAAAGATGAAAATGACATAAAAGAGTTAAATAGACTTTCGGAGACAGTTTTTCAGTGCAAGTTTCATCGTAGATAAATGTAGATCTGTTGGAATTCATGGTGTATTTTTGTGAGTTTGGGTCCTGAGGAGACGACAAATTTATCTTTGGGTCTCAAGGTGAAAAAGTTAGTAAATAAAAGTAAACAGAGGATATTCAGAATGAAAATCACCAGGGCTTGAATGTAAATAGAGCCTGGTTGTCATGGAGATTATTCATAAACAATAGTAAAGCAGGTTGACACAGACACACATTTAGTGAGTTACTACTTCTATAACATTAAATCAAATAAATATGAGCACAAGCTGAGTTTTTTTTTTTTTTTCTTTCAACAAGACGGTAAATGCAGACGAATCACGGAGGAAAAGTGTCATAATGTTTTGAGTCCAGTCACTGACACTGAAAACTGATTTGCACATTGGAGTTAATGCTGTTTTTAGTCGACTGTTCCAGATCTGATTCGAAGTTAGAACGGTTTAATAGTCTTTGCATTATATTAACACTACAGTCGTATCAGCAGACGGAGCTTCGCTGAGTCTTCATTTCAACTGCAGATGTCAAAGCAAAACTGTGATTCAATGGTGTTGAACGGCCGAGTAAAACCAGACGCATGATACGCAATAAAACACAAGTTTCACCAATACTGTCATCACATTCAGTGTAGGAAAGGATGGAAAAAACTGGCTATTAAAGGGAAGAAAAACATGTCACAGCATTTCCTATTGGTGGAAAGGGAACTGCATCAACCAATCACATGTGTGGCATCATGTGACACATGACTGTTGGTATAAGTAGTTGTACGTAGTTGTAATAGGTGTACATAGTTTTAAAGTGGTATATAGTTGTAATAGGTGTATATGGTTGTGTATATTTGTAATAGTTGTATATAACTGTGATAGTTGTATATAGTTATGATAGTTGTATATACTTATTTATAGTTGTGATAGTTGTATATAGTTGTAATAGTTGTATATAGTTGTACATAATTGTAATTGTTGAACATAGTTGTAATAGTTGTGCATTGTTATATATAGTTGTGATAGTTGTATATAGTTGTATATAGTTGTGATAGTTGTATATGGTTGTGTATAGTTGTGATAGTTGTATATGGTTGTGTATAGTTGTAATAGCTGTATAGAATTGTGATAGTTGTATATGGTTGTGTATATTTGTATATAATTTTGATGATTGTATATAGTTGTATATAGTTGTATATAGTTTTGTGAGTTATAAAAATGTTTCATTGAACGTTTGTTTCATCATATTGACACCAGATTGTTTTGTAAATAGCTGTATATAGTTTTGAAAAAAACTCACATTTCCTGAATTTTCATTTAAATGGTTGTATATAACTTTGTCATTTGCTAAATTTGTTATTTTTTTAATTTTTCAATTTATAGGTTCTTTTTGAGTTATAAAAATGGTTTGTTCAACATATTTTTGGTGAAAAACAGTAAAGAATCCAATCTTTTTTCCATTAGGATTTCATATTTTTCATGAGATTTTTAGGTTTCAGTGTGTTAATACAACATGTCAAATGAAAAAAAGAACTGTAAAGTCACACAGGTGAGGTTATAAATGAAACCAAACAAGGCAGAATAAACAGTTTTTTAATGAGAAATTTAAAGGCAAAATCAGAAGTATTCAAAAAGAGGCTAAATCCACTCAGCCACTAGAAATATTCTTCAAAGGCCTAGTTTTGAGTCTTTTTCTATGCAACTACTGGTTTTTCCAGAGTATTTTTGGCACCTATATATGAGTATAAAAGAGTAACATTAAAACACTTCAAGAAATACTTCCTCTTCGTGGTACATTATGGCTTTGCAGGTAAAACAACCATAAAATTATCCCTTAAAAGAGAATTTCCTTAAACCCACACACCTCCATGTGCTCTCTGTGGGAATTCCATACATGGTTTTTGTGTGATAATAAACACTGTCAAGTTCACACACACCTGAAAACACAACCTAAACCTAATCCTCGACCTACCGGTGTTAAATTTTATCATCTCAGTGGTGTGGCATTCATGCTAAAAATGTATAATTCATTTTTAAAGAGTGTTCCAGTGTGAATCGTCACCATCCAGTTGCCAAATGTACCTGTCGAGGCCAGATAAACGCACGCCGTTGTCTTTCATGTGTCCAAAAATACAGTTTATATAGAAATGTACCTCAGTGTTGATTCTTTGAGGTAATTTCTGCAAAATATGTGGCATGAATTAACCAATAAAAACCAAACGGCAGATGTTTTATTTAAAATGTTCCATCTAAATGTACAATGAGCTTTTTTTTTTCCTTTTTTTTTTTTTTTTAATTTTTGATGGCATTAATTTACCATCCAGACTTACCTAAACTTGAAAGCTGAGAGTAAAGTTGAGGGTTATTATATCAAAAACAGAGAAAACTGAAGAAAAAGTGACTTTTTCAGTCAAATATGTCAATAACTGAACATAAAAACAAACATCCACAACCTTCTTTAGTTTGTTGTACTTATTCTGTCTTTGTATTGTTTATTTTTGTTCATATTGTTGCTTATTTTACTTTTTTTCCATCATTTTTGTTCAGTTTGTGTTTTTTTCTTTCTTGCTGCTCATTCTTTTATTTCATTTTTTAATTATTTTGTCAATTTTATTGATAACTTTAGCTGTTTTTGGGAATTTGTTGGCTATTTCATATTTTTCCTTTCATTTTTGTTCATTTTGTTGCGTATTTTCTCAATGTTATTTATTATTTTTACATTTTCACATTCACTTTTGTTAATTTCAGTTATTAATGTGTTTGTTTTTATCCATTTCATTGCTTATGTTGTGTATTTTCTTCACATTAATTTACTGAAAACTGAAGAAATAGTGACTGAACCGTCCAAATGGGTCATATCTGATGACCATGAAAACAACAAACTGTATTTTACACCAATTATTTACATGTATTGATAGAATTAGTGGATCAACAAGTAGTAAACATTTATATCAGTAGATGATTGTGGTTAAAATCAGCAGGAGTTTTGGTCTTTAAGAGTTAAATGCCAGTTTTATAACATGATGCACCTTGTTTTATTTTTGAAAAATACGGAAATATGGGATATTTTCCATATTTTACATGTTGGAGGGATATGGCATTGTTTTATATTGTCGCCTTCCGAAAATAATTGCCTAAGTTGTTCTTTCAGATTTTTCAGAAAATTCAAACGTAACCAAAAATTGAGTTTTTGATGATTTCTGCAAAAAAAAGTCCTTTTTGTTGAGAAACAACTTCATAAATGTCATATATCAGTCTTTGAAAAGGTCTGCGGTGGTAACACAGCAGCTAAAATGCCTCTGTTGGGGACAAAAAAACAAGTTCTAGAGACAACTAATGCAAGAACTTTCAAGTTTAGATGTTTAACATAAAAGCTTTTAACATTCACTTATCTCAGAGTTAATACTGAGGAGTAATCACATAATCTAGTGGAATTCAGCCTGAATTATATCAGCTTATTATTGTTAAAATGTAAGTGTAACCCTTAAATGCTTACTGGTGAATGTTATGTCTCTTTTCCTTTTTTTTTATGTTCTGCCTTGTACCTATGTCAACTATTTCATTCATGTCGTGTCATTTTTTTGCTTTTACCGCTTCCTTAAGAGTCCTGTTCTTCCAGTGCTATAATTCAGATCAGTGGGGATACTTTGCGCCTTCCTTTAACCATTAGAACCACTTGTTTTTCATGCCATTTTGTGCCCAGCAGGGAAATCTGCAGCCCTGTAGTCTGCAAATGACTTATCTGACATTTCTACTTCTGAAATGTTTGAAGGACATAAGTACCTGTGAAACTAAAATGAAACTAAATTGAAACTTAGTTATAGTTAGATTTTTGTTCTGTTTGTTCATTGAATTCATTCAGATTTAGCTCTAACCACAGCTTTCATTTGATTGTTTAGTGCTTACCTGTGCACAGTACGCTGAGCTCTTTAAAACACTTTTAAAAATGCACTTATTTAGATAAATAAATAGACAAAATTTTCACTGGTTAAGGCAGCAACAGGATGAAGTGCAAGAAAATGTCCATGCATAAGGTAGTGCAGAAAAAAAAAAACAATACAAAAAATTATAATAGTCATAAGTAATACAACTGTATAGGCTATATACGTGGAATTACACCGTTAATACAAGTGTCTGACTTATTTATTTTATCTACCAGTTGTTTATTATTTTGTATTGGTTTTTGTCAGTTTTAGTACATTTTTACAATTTTTGTCATATTATGTATTTTATTGATATCTTTGTACAGCAGCTTGTGTTGTTTTAAATATGCTATATCCTCCTGAGAGCCAGCAGTGCATATTTATCTGGTGTAGGGGACAGGAGTTTCACAGCTTCACAAAAAGAATACATAAAAAACAATGATGGGATCAGACTAAGGTGGTTGGAGGCAAATTCATCCAAAGTTACAAAATTAGGACTATTTTCCACTCTTTTCATGAGATTTAGAAGTGTTAAGTATGTGAACAACTGAGAAACCGAAATTTTTTTTGAGAAAAGTAAGTGCAATTTTAATTTTGGACAGTACATTCTATACATCCACATAAACAGAAGAACATCAGCTAAAAATTCAACAAAACTCAAACAAATCAAATCTGTAAACCAGTCTAACATAACAGATACACATATATACAAAACAGCACATGTCTTGAATAAACTAATAAAACAACACAACAATGAGGCAAACTTTGCAGCACTAAGCTAACAGTGCTAAGCTAACACGAAACCAGTGTTTCTCAATGGGGGCGTTGGGACACTGGCGGTGGGCATTTGGAATGAGAATGCTGAGAGGGGGGCGCTGAGACTGAAATGAGGGGTGTTAGTCTGTATAAGTATCAATATCAAGCAGCATGTTATGTCAATGGCAAATTTCTGTGGTTCCTCCGGTCGAAAAAACATTTTCGGGTGTGGTGGGGCTCATGATAACATAAACGGGCGTTTGTTCAAAAAAGGTAGAGAACCTCTGCACTAAACAGACCCAACAGTACGAGTATTATTTCTACTGATAAAACTCACTGAACAACAAATAAAGGTCACATTATGTAGAGTTGATTGTGAGTGTTGTTTTATTTTTGCTATTCTCTGATCATAATTTGGTTTAAATGAATGAAGCTTGTGCTATCGGCTAATCCACAGGTGTTAAACATGGGGCCTGGGGGCAAACATTAAATTATGAAAATGTTTACATTAACTAACTATCTTTAACAATAAAATTTGAATAACCTGAAATGTCTGAAGTAAATTAAGTGCAATTTTAGCAATATTCTGCCTGTTACTAAATATTTTGTGCCTTTGTAGATCGGATCTGTAATGCATATGTATAAATGATAAGTCGAGGCAGAATGTTGCTAAAATTTTAATTACATTTCTCAACAAATTTAATTTTTTTCAGGTTATTCACATCCTTTTTGTTTAGATCATTTGTAAATGTAAATATTGGGATAATTGAATAATATTTTTTGCGTTAAAAGAGTTTGGAGTTGTCATTATTTATTGGCTATCATGTTATTATTTTACTGGTCCGGCCCACTTCAGATTAAATTGGGCTGAATGTGGCCCCTAGAAGAAAATGAGTTTGACACCCCTGGGCTAATCCATTGTTTTGTGTTACACTGAAATGATTCCCACTGGAAACAAATGGACTGGACAGGGTTTAATTGCTGTGCGTTTCTTGTCTTGTCAGGTATGGCAGCGGTGTTGCCGAGAACCCTGGGTGAGCTGCAGCTCTACCGGATCCTGCAGCGGGCGAACCTCCTCTACTACTATGAAGCGTTCATCCAGCAGGGTGGCGATGACGTGCAGCAGCTCTGCGAAGCCGGCGAGGAGGAGTTCTTGGAGATCATGGCTCTGGTTGGCATGGCCAGTAAGCCGCTGCACGTGCGTCGTCTGCAGAAGGCGCTTCGCGACTGGGTCACCAATCCAGCCATCTTCAACCAGCCGCTCACTTCACTGCCCGTCTGCAGCATCCCCGTCTATAAGTTACCTGAAGGCTCCCCCACGTTACTCAGCGGCGCTCAGGATCGCGCCAATACCGCCAGCGTGAAGATGCCCAAAGCCATCGCAGCCGCCTGTTCTGACCCAGGGAAGCTGGACGTGGCTCGGGACAAAGTCTCCGCCGGGTCGCCTCTACAGGGCAGCAGCGAGGCCCGGTTCTGGTCAGGACACAGCAACGACAGTGAGCACAGCCTGTCGCCGTCGGACCTCGGATCCCCATCGTCGCCCAGAGACGCCCTGGAGGCTCTGGACGCCGCCGCCGTCCAGTCGGTCCTGGAGTGCGTGGACAGGATGGCACCGGGACTCCCCAAGACCGACCTGTCCGAGGTCAAAGAACAGCTGAAGACCAACAAGAAACTGGCCAAGATGATCGGGCACATCTTTGAAATGAACGACGACGACCCTCGGAGGGAGGAGGAGATTCGTAAATACAGCGCCATCTATGGACGCTTTGACTCTAAGAGGAGGGACGGAAAACACCTGACACTCCACGAGGTTGACGCACATTCCACTGAATTTTGAGTAACGACTCCAAATGCATGAATAGAGCTGGGTATTAAAAACTTTTGATACTGGCAGATTAGATAAGATAACATAAGATAACATCAGCTAAAGGCAAGATAAGATAAGATAGCATCAGATAAAGATAAGATAAGGACTAAGATAGAAAAGATAAGGACTAAGATTAAGATAAGATCAGATCAGGGTAAGGAAAGATAAGATAGGAACTAAGATTAAGAAAAGACAAAGGCAAAATGAGAGAAGGACTAAGATGAGATAAAGGCAAGATAAGATGAGATAAGATAAGGACTAAGATTAGATAAAAGAAGATTACAGTGTTTATAACAGCAAAAAAAATCAAAAACAGAAAGACAGGCAGAAACATTCCAGAGTGAAACATAAATGTAAAAGAGAATCTTCCATTTACATTAGTCATCCTGTACATGTATACATATTATTTACATATTTGCATATGGTTGCACATAATGTTACTGTTGATCTGATGTTGATCTGAATTAATTTTTCAATCATGTGTTTCATATCTTATATTCATTTTACTGTGAAATGTTTTATGAAAATGCAAATTTTCTAAAGATGTGGTTCAAATATCTGACTCATGAAGACATAAACCTGATATTAACTCCTTACTTCCTAAATTTATTTATAACTATGTATTGAAAAAATGATGTTGTGGCTGTGACGCAGATACTAAATTAAGTGTAGATTGTAAACATGAATATAACACACACAATAACTATGATGCAAATTAGTGACATTAGGCGGAATTGTCATAATATATTTAATACAAATTTTCCAATCTCGGGTATGAAGATTATTTTATTGATGCTACTATTGTTCAGTTATTTTAGTCAACGATTAAACGAAACAAAAAAGATCCAAAAATCAGTAGAATATCATGAAATTAATAACACATTGAAATTGATCCATGAACATCAGGGGTCAAAGGTCACCAGGTAACATGTACATTCACAAAGAGTGTTGAATATCACCTCATTACAGAAACAGAAGAACATGGAGGTGAATTAACCACAACAGTCTATAAGGGGATATAAGTTCTGTACCCAGCTCTATTCCTGATCCAAGTGTTTGCTGATGATTACCTCTTGGTGTTGTGTCCAAACTAAACTGACTCATGTCATGTGATGTGTAGCTAACAGTGAACGAGGCAGCGGCCCAGCTCTGTATGAGGGACATGGCTCTGCTGACGCGACGAGATGAGCTGTTTGGACTCGCCCGCCAAATTTCCAGAGAGGTCACCTACAAATACACCTACCGTACAAGCAAGTAAGAGCTCATGGACAGAACGGGGCTTCCATCTTTAATATGGCATTGAATGTGTACAACCAGGGTGTCAAACATACGGCCTGTGGGCCAAAACCAGCCACCAAAGAGTCCAATCAATCTCACAGGATGAATCTGTGAAACTTAAAAATGACAAGATATTAACAAGCCAGGATGTTCAAATCATTTTAGTTCAGGTTCCACATTCAGACCAATATGATTTAAAGTGGAACAGACCAGTAAAAGACCATCATAATAAATACAGTCGCGGAAAAAATGATTAGATCACCCTTGTTTTCTTCAATTTCTTGTTCATTTTAATGCCTGGTCCAACTAAAGGTACATTTGTTTGGACAAAGATAATGAAAACAATAAAAATAGCTCATAGTAGTTTAATTTCAGAGCTGATATCTATCCATTTAACATGTTTTCTTGATAAAAACCAAAATCACTTCAGTTTTTACATCAATATCTATGTCACTGTACTGACAAAAACAGTGCTTTTAGACATTCCATGTTTTCTTTTCTGTCTGTTTTAGTCACATGACACACACAGGAGTTAGTACTGGATTGCATAACCATTGTTTTGATGGTCTAATCATTTTTTCCGCAACTATATATAATGACATCTCCATTTTTGTCTTTATAAGAAGTAAAACTACATAAAAATATTTAAATTTACAAACTACCCTTCTCAAAAAATGTGAATAACATGAACAAACATCAACAACCTGAAATGTCTTAAAAGAAGTGTAATTTTACCAATGTTCTGCCTGTTATTACGTGTTTTGTGTATTTGTAGATCCACTGTGATCTGTAAGTTTTAATGGGTGTGTGTAAATGATAAACTGAGGCAGAATATCGGTAAAAATGCACTTATTTTTTGAAAGAGATTTCAATTCATGGTTGTTTAGATGTTGAAAGGTAGAACAATTTGAGAAACATGAACAGAAATAAACAAAAAAAAAAAAACAAATATGAACAAATTAAACTATAACAAGAACATAACATGTACAAAAATGAACAAAACCTTGAAAAACATCAATGAAGTGATGTTAAAATTGTGTTTACTTCTGTTAAGACATTTCTGGTTGTTCATAGATTATTTGCATTCACAAAAAATGTGAATAACCTCAACAAATATGAACAACATGAAATGTCTCAAGAAGTGTCGTTTTACCGATATTCTGCCTGTTATTAAATGCTTTGTGTATTTGTAGATCCACTGTGATCTGTAAGTTGTAATGCACATGTGTAAATGATAAACTGAGGCAGAATATCAGTAAAATTGCACTTATTTTTCAGCAGAAATTTCAGGTTCATGGTTTTTTAGATGTTAACAGGTACAAAAAAATTGAGAAACATGAACAGAAATAAACAAATATAGAGAAAAATTTGGAGTTGTCATTATTTATAGGTTATTATGTTATTATTTTACTGGTCTGACCCACTGTAGATCATATTGGTCTGAATGTAGAGCCTGAAATAAAATGACGTTAACATCCCTGATCTAGAATATTATATTTCTATTATGTTCATTGCACAAAAACTTTTTTCTGCATATCTTCAGATTATCTTTCTTTGCTCTTTGTGTCTTTTGTGCATAGGCTACATTTAATTAAGCTTGTTTTTTGTAAGTACTTGCTATAAACTATAATGAAGACAGGTGTGAGCACAGTGCTGATGGTTTTTACCCATGTGTCTTTGCAGGTCTCGCTGTGGAGACAGAGACGAGCCGTCCCCTAAAAGGATTAAGACAGAGGTAAGGAACTGTTTACCTCCATAACAACTCTGACATGAGACCCAGAATGTCAGTTTATTGCCTACAAAGACCTCTGCAGTCATATGCATGTGCAGAGTCCAAACACCAGTTGGTGACAGTTGTGTGAAAAACCAGTCATTACAGCATCTAGTCTGTCCTCAGTTCAATCACAGCTGTTTTGATGGCAGTCGAACCAAAAACAGAAGACACCTGGACCTGCAGTGATGCTGGGATGTCACAAAGTTTATCATCGGTTTTTAAAACATGGATGCTTTATTTGTTTTAAATCATCTAAATTAGTTTTCAGACACCCTCAAATTTTGACTCTGTTATTATCATGAAATATTTGCAGAAAAATTGGTTTTGTGTTTCCAAAGGTGTGGTTGTATCAGACAAACGCAAACAAATGCAAATGGTTTGTGTGTGTGTGTTTATTGTTAACAATGAAAATTTTAAAAAGTCTTTGAATCTTGGATCAATCACGGTTGAAGAAAGTCAGTACTTTGAAAAAGCAAAAAAAACGAGGAATTCAAGAAATTGTTTAATTATAACGGTTGCTTCATTAGTTGGTTGTGGGTCTGGTTCTGTCACCGCTGTTCAGAATCAGATTTAGAATCAGATTCAGAATACTTCATTAATCCCGGCGGAAATTATTATGTGTTACAGGTGCTCTGTGCAAGTATAATAAAAAGTAGCAGGAAGTAAACCGTCAGTACTACAAATATATATGTATGTATGTGAGTGTGTGTGCACGTGCATATCTATCTATATCTACACACACACGTATAAACACCAATTATACATATAAAACACAATTAGAACAGCAATATGTACTACACAAATATTATGAATACGATAAGAAATATGCCTAAATAAACAGATAATTTCTCTACCTCTGTAACAACACTCCGACCTTCCTACTTTGGCTGTTTATAACAGAGTCTGTCTGATTGTCAATATTTTAAATATTAAACTCAGCAGAGTCGGATGATACAAAGCGACCTCTCAGCGTTCATCTCCATTCCTGACAGACTCAGCTGAGAGTTTCCTTTGAGCTCTGAATGAATCCTCTCACTTTGTAAATCCAGTGATCGAAAACATGTGCGGCTGCGAACTCTGAGGGGAGTCGAACCAAGACGAAGACGTGCCAGATGAACTGACACCTGCTCACAAAAAACAAACTTCCTCTGAGCTCTTAAACAGGGGAATTCCTGTCGAATTCCCTCCCAGGATGTTGTTTTAAAGAAGCAGAACATCAACAAAAATCCCCAAAAATATATCAGAATTTAGACAATTATACACTCACTACGGAGCCTCTGAACATCCAAATTGGTCATATTTGATCACCATGAAAACACGAAAAGCTGTATTTTACACCAATTATTTACATGTAGTGATAGATTTAGTGGTTCAGAAGTTATTAAACGTTTTATACCAGTGGCTGTTTGGGTCTTTATCAGTTAAAATGCCAAATATTCATCTGTAGGTATTTCCCATTGTTGCCTATGCATCACATCTGGTCTTTTTTTTGCCTATTCAGGAGAACTTCTTTGACATCCAGGAGGCGTTGCAGGCCATTCACATGAGGCAGGAGATGCTGAGGGAACAACTGGCCTGTGCAAAGTCCAAAGGAGAAGAAACTGTAGGACGTAACTTACAGGTAACGGGTTTATGGCCACATCTACACTAGTACTGTCTGGAGTTTCTGATTTAACAGCTGGATAATGTCCCATTTTTGTCTGGAAAGGGTCACATGGCAGGAAATGGCCTGTAATGGTGAATAAAACTGGTCAGGGTTTACACTGCAGGTAAAACTGGCCCAAATCTGACTTTTTTTTTACCCATATTCGACCCATATCTGATTGTTTTATGACAGTCTGAATAGCACAGATCTATTCACACTCAGGTCTTAATGCTCAGTTCTGTTTTTTTTTTTGCTGGTTGTTCACGTTATAATTCAAATGCAATGCCATTAAACTCTTGCTGATGCTTGATTTACATTCAGTTACTAATATATTTTGTTTAAAAGTAATTTGTCTTGTGATTTACATGTAGTAGAGTTTGAAGTAAAGTCCTTTTGTGAAAAAATCTCATGTAGAAAAGTGGCTTGGTGCCTTTTGCAGATTCTATCAACATAAAATCCCACCTTTTTTTTTTTTTTAGGGGAAAAAGAACCTTATTGTTTTGATATTGTGTTGTACAAAAGCAAATTTTAATAGCACTGTTCATTTAGCCCTCAACATTGAATCACAATATAGTTTGATAAATGAATGCTTGGAAACTAATACGTCACCTTTTATTCAGTTTTCTCTATTTTTATTTCATAACCTTTGAATTTACTCTGAGCTTTAATAAACGTCCACATGAAAATACCTGATTGTCACTGAAAAATGTGAAATGTTGAAGATAATATGATAATAAGTGGTCGGAAATTAGGTTGAATGTGGAGAAAAAAATCGTATGGAAGTCACCACAAAAATAGTTCTAGGTCTTTAAAAGTTAATTTACCTCATTTTTAACCTCTGACTTTGACTGGTTTGATTATACAAACAGTGTTTTCACACTGTAAATGAACCAAGTCTTGGTTCAGTTTGATGTAGTCTGAGACCGGTTCTTTTGGTCTTGCTTTTGTACCAGGTTCTGGGGGAGGTTTTACGCCTGAAATTTTAATTAAAATCAAACTGGAAAGTCTGAACATCTAAACAAGGTAGGTGTGGAGTCGCCTTCACAATCACTGTGAAGGAGGAAGAAGAAAAACATTTTAGATGTAAGCAGGTCTGGAAAGTATAGTATCTGGTTTAACTGTTGTGTGTGTGTGTTCTAGTTTCACTTACTCAAATGAACAAACGCTTCTTTGCATGGTTTCCAAGCAGCACACATCATTTCTTTTATATATTGATCGCTCATTGCTCAACCTCATTGATCTTGTTATTCAGTCAGGGTGTCTGCTTGGAAACAAATGTGGTACAACAATGATTAAATTAGACCAGCAGTGTCAAATATGAGGCCAGCCAAAGGGTCCAATCCCTTTTGTTTGAGAAAAATTTAGTTTTCATTATTTATAGGTAATGCACATTGCTACCTGTTTGCACACAATATTGCACTCAGTTGCGTCCTAACCACACATACTGTTTTGCACTGTTACTGCACTGGACTGTACATACTGTGTTTTACATTTCTTCTCTTTATACAATGCACATAGTCTTGATGTACATATTCATGAGTGTTTTTATACTGATATACATGTTCTTGAGTGTTTTTATATTCTCTCTTTTTTTTATTTTTCTATCTAGCTGAGAACTACCTCTCAGAAAAATATCGTTATGTGCTCATAATGACAAACATTTTTGAATCTTGAATTATGAATTATGACAGTAGTTTACTGGCCTGACCAACTTTGGATTTTTTTTTTTGTTAGTTTTAGTTTAAATCATCAGATAACAAAGAACCATACAACATGGTCAAACAAAAATTTTCAGCGCTCAAAAAGGAGTGGGAAGAAGTATGACTTATAGACTCCACCCCCTTTTTACAAACTAATAATTAAATTAATTCTGCTTCCTTTGCTTTGTTAACACACTTTTTTTCCCTATATATTTTTACAATAACACAAAGCATCCATACAAACCATTCCCATACATTTTTTTAGTCACCTCACATACGATCAGATTTGCAAAATCAACCTTTTTTAATATAAACTATAAGATTTATATGCATTTTAAATATTTACTACAAATACAATCATTAATAAATGTGATAATGTCTCCTAATCATGATAGTCTGTATACAAATAGGCGACACACAATAATATCTGATTTTATGTATTTTAACTAGATATTGACTTATTCAGATCATGTTCTATATTTTGTTATTGTTCTGAATTTATACATCCTTTTAAATGCACAAATTGAAGAAGACATTTTAAAGTTTTGGTCCAGATTATTCCACAGATGTACCCCCCTAACAGACGTACACTGGCTATTTATGTTTGTTCTACACTTAATTTTCTTGAACATCTGATTAGTTTGAATGTGGAACCTGAGCTAAAGTGATTTTAACATCCTTGATTGTTAATATCTTCAGCATAATTTTTACATTTCACATATTCATCCCACAGGAGGTATTGGACTCTTCAGTGGCCGGTTTAACACCCGGGTCTAAGTTTTCAGAAAACCTGTAAAATAATAACATCATAGCCTATAAATATTGACAACTCCAAATGTTTATCTTTATTTTAGTTCTAAAAAGTACAATTACATAATGAAATGTTTACATTTACCTCCTATCCTAAAAAAAAAACAATAATATGAACAACTTGAAATTTCTTACTAACAATATTATGTACCATCTTATCATTTACACATGTGTAAATGATAAAATGATGCATAATATTGTTAAAATTCTCTTATTTTTCAGGTTCATAATTCTTCAGCTGATTCACATTTCCATATTACATTTTTATTATGTAATTTTACTGTTTTTACATTAAAACAGACAGAAAATAATGGAGTTCTAATTATTTATAGGTTATTATTTTACTTTTCTGGCCCTTTTGAGATCATATTGGTCTGATTGGGAACTGAACTAAAATGAGTTTGACACTGTTGAATTAAACGCACACATACAGTGCATCTTTATTGTTGAAACAAACAATCTGTAGCTCAGTGTTGAGGTTAAAAGTAATTTTGTTTCAGTTTTTCTACATGTGCAGATGTCTGTGGTGCTGAGATCCAGGTTGATCCCAGTAATGGTCTTTATTGGTTTCCATGCTGCTACTGCGTCTTGTTCCTAATTAGCGCTGAAGTGTAGGAGGAGAGCTTTATGATAACTCATTAGCAAGAAAACATGGAGATGTTAAATGTGTGTGCACAAACACATGCTGCTCTTCATGTGTGCAGCCTTATGCATGTGTTAACATATGTATCTTCTCATTTGTGTGTGGTTGCTCTAATGCATCAGTCAGTGTGTGTGTGTGTGTGTGTGTGTGTGTGTGTGTGTGCAGCTGCAGATACACTTGTCAATTTGATGTAATTTGGAAAAAAAAAAAAAGGCATTCAAAAGAAGGGATTTCATGGCTGTGTTTCCCTCAGAACCACTGCTCATATCAGACGTTTTACTGTGTGACGGTGTTTCTTCATAAGCATTTCTCATAATAATTGAATGTGACAGTGACACACAGACTGACAATAAGCAGACATCACAACTGTTTGCATTCTCATGCATTTCAGTTCCAGATGAAACTCAAATGTCAAGTGTTTGTCTTGCCTCGGTTGGTCCTGAATTTCAACGCTCACTGGCAGGATCAGAGGCATGACACGTGCTTGTTCTGGTCATTTTTCTGCTGCGTGTTCATGTTAAAACTGCAAACCTCACATGGATGTTCAGGCTTCTGATCTAATAGTGTAGTCGTCTGGAGGTCACTGTTGACAATCGATCCTTTGATGAAGATCATCAGGATTTTATTTCAAGACCAGTGAAGACAATGATTACAGATAAATCTCTAAACTGCTCGTGCATTGCATTTTCACAGTATTAAATATCTGCTTTCAGACTTTTTACCTTTCTAATAAGAGGGGATGGGACTCGAGGTGGGACTCCCACTAGTTCAGTTCCTTGGAATCGTTAGTCTGTTTGCTTAATGATTCCACTTCTGTATTTTGGTTGTTTCCTCTAAAGTCTGGTTGTATTTGACCAGTAAAGACGACACTAGGACCATTTACAACAGTTACAACAAAGGGTTAAAGACCTCCAACATGCACAAACATTTAACCACAGTATTCAATTAAACTCCACCAATGGAGCATTTCTGATTGGCTGCTTAGCAAAATGGGTGGTGACTCTGGGGGCGGAGCCTACAGCTAGGTGTCCTCTGTCGCAGCCATTAACATTAACCTTTTCATGCATGAATTGTTACTAAACCAGTGGTATTTTTGACGTAAAACATATCCAATTGGTTCTCTCCAGATATTCATTGTAGTGATTTCCGTGCATCACCAGTATGCAATCAAACTGGCACTTAAATGGTTAAAATCCTTAAGCTGATTGAATATTTGGTAGGTTTGAGCACAGTTGAAGGTGTTTAAGAGATTTATGCAGAGAACAAGCCTTAAAAAAATATTAATCTGTAAAGTTTTAGAGCAGTTTTTTGGAAGTTGACATTTTTGTCCTGAATGACTCGAGAGGGGAGTCGCTTTTTTCACACTATTCTGATGATTTATTATAAAAAATTAAATTAGAATTCTAAGCTTTGTCAGGAGAAAGAAAAAAAAAAAGTGCTCTATTTAGTAGCACAATCAATATGATGCAGATGAAGAGGAAAAATGTAACCAAATGGACAAAAGTGTCCACAGTGACACATGAGGGTTGAACATAGATGCTTTAATTTTGAGCTGACACTCCTGTTCCATCCACAACTGTAGTTTTGGGATACGGTTCAGTGAGAAGCATGGATGTTCACAGATCACTGTTTTATTGCTTCAGATGCAGCTGGAGCGTCTGTTGGCGAGGCAGATGGAGATCCTGCAGGACGCCGCCGTCCAAGAGCGACTCCAGGCGCTGGACTGGAGGATCCCTCCCGCTGCCTTAAAGTACCTCAGTGATGCCCAGAACACTAACGGAGCGTCTGCAGACACCAGCAGAGACAACCAAGGTAGGACCCCCGCACATCTATACATCAGATATACACAGGTAGATATAAGGTTATTGGCTAAGATTACCTATCGTGGTCGAGCCACAAGGTCGGAAGGGGAGTTTCTTAGACAGTATGTGAATGAAATGTTGTCATTTACAAACAAATGTGTGGTTGAGGTTAGCACACATGAACCATAGAGTGTAGGGGAACTGAAACTAAAGCACAGCCAAGAAGAACAGTGTTAACATAGCAAACATCATTTAACCCATAAAGACCCAAACATCCACCACCAACTAAAAGCATCTACTGATCTAAAATGTTTAATACCCACTGAATCTCTAATCTTATCAATACATGTAAACAATTGAGGTTAAATCTAAATACAGTGTCATCTACATAATTATGGTAGGATACATTTTTACTCCGTATTGACGAGCATTAAGGAATCATATAAAGGTTGAACAAAAGAGGTCCTGAGCTAGATCCCTGGGGGACTCCATATGTCAAGGCCAGTTGGTCTGAGACACAGTTACAGTTACAATTTCAAGTACTTCCTGTCTTCAAAATCAGACTTAAATCATTTAACCCATAAAGACCTAAACAACGGCCAGCGACCAAAAGCATCTGCTGATCTAAGCTGTTTAATACCTGTTGAACCTCGAGTCCTATCAATTCATGTAGATAATCGGTGTAAAACGCAGTTTGTCATCTTTTCATGGTCATCAGATACGACCCATTTGGACGTTCAGAGGCTCCGTAGTGAACGTGGAAACACTGTCATTAAAATTCAGATTCAGAATACTTTATTAATCTCAGAGGAAATTATTATGTGCTACAGTTGCATATATATTAGTGCTGTCAAACGATTCAAGTTTTTTATCAGATTAATCTCAGGGTTGCTGTAGATTAATTTCGATTAATCATGAAATATCGTTCATTTTTAATCTATATTAATTGCGTTTCATTGTGCATGAGCAAACAGACTCAAGAAAGAAGGGAATATACATGCAGTTTATGTGTTTAATAATAATAATAATAATAATGCATCGGTTTAATATAGCGCTTTTCTAAGTACTCAAAGACGCTTTACAATAAACAGCCAAGGGACGAACACACATCAAACGAGTATGGAGTTAATACTAAATAGCAATCAAAGAACAAATGCAGAGACAAATATGGAAAAAGAAAACACACGAGAGAAGGTAGATGAGGGTGGATGAGGTGGAACAGGCAGTCAGTTTTCAAATAAACACCTTCAACAGTTTCAACGAAACAACTTGAAACAACTGTTCCATCTTGGTTGTTTTTGTCATATTTCCATCCAGAGGGCCAGCGTGCTGTTCAGTGTCTTCCATCTTGATAGGTCGGTTCTGCTGCCTGTCACTACCGGACCAACTGACCATTTGCACATGTGCGACACTAACTCTACTTGGACAAACTGATTCAAATGCGTTGGCAGAGATGTTCAGAGTCATTCTGTGCTGCAGATGAGTTAATTGTATAAAAATATTTAATCAGATTAAATCATGATGGATTAATCTACGTTAATGCGTTAATTTTGACAGCCCTAATATATATATATAATTTCAACACCCTTTTTCTATAACAGTATTTTTAATTTCATGACATTCTACTTATTTTTAGGTCATTTTTGGCCTCTCTTTGGACTTTTCATCATCTAGATAGTCACAGAAAGTTCTCAGATGCAAACATTTTTCTCTGTTTTGAACTATTTTTGTTCGTCATGTGAGGACTGTGTGACTATGCAACCTGCAGCAAATGGAAGAATTGTTGTAGAAGTGAATATTGTATATGCATCCTGTAAGGAAATGTGGAAGAGCGGATGGAATAAAGATGGAAGAAGACAGAAGAAAAAAGAAACATGGGAAATCAAGGTTAAAAAGATGGAGAAAAAAAAGTGAAAAAGAACACTGGGGAAAAAGGAAAAGAAATACAGAGATGAGGGAGAAGAAAAGAAATGAGAAATGACAGAAAAAGAGGGAAGAAAGCAGAGAAGGAGAGCAGAGACAGAGGTGGAGAGAGAGAGAGAGAGAGAGAGAGAGAGAGACGCCCCCCTCTGGGCAACTGGCTGGAGGTAAACAGGCGTGGGCGTAATAATTACAGGTGCATTGTGGGATTTGTGGGAATAGCAATATAATGAGCTGTCGGGAGTGGGTGAGGGAGGAAAGGGATGAAAATGAGATGAGGCCTGAAGGAGAAGTCAGATCCTGAATAATGATGCATTTTTTTTTCCTTTCTCTGCTTCTCTGTGTTTAAGAAGTCACAAAACCAGGACTAAAGTGACAGCTGCCACTGCTGCTGTGGAAAATCACAATCTTTTATTGTTCCCATGCACACAGTCACGTACACGTCCTGTCGCATTTATGATATGACATCCATCTTTTCTTTAAATTAGCCCAAGAACATAATGGAAAAAAAAAGAAAAACAGGGATGGGACAAACTAAAGTGAAAGCTGTCCTGTCCTGTCGTCGTTTTCACGCTGCGATAATCCCCTTATTTATCCCCTAAATATATTTACAGTCATTGAAATACATATGTTTGTGTTTTTGCCATGAGATAATTGCTAAATTAAGTGTAGATTGTCAATTTAAATATAACGCATACATTAATAACTATGATGCAAATTAGTGACAGTAGGCATAATGGTTATAATTGTCATAATAGTAATTAAACAAATTTTCCAATCTCAGGTCTGTTGATTATTTTATTGATACTACTATTGATCAGTTATTCTAGTCAACAATCTAAACCAAACAAAAATGATCCAAAAACCAGTAGAATGTCATAAAATTAATTACATCGTTACAGAAACATTGCATTTAAACTGATTTTCATTAAAACACAGTGGAATGTGGAGGAGAATTTATCAGTAGTCTATAAGGGAATAATAAGGATGATTATCATGAAACATAATTATTATTTCAATCATGATTTTTATTACATTTAGAAAATGTGTCACAGTTTTGTCGTTTTACTTAATTTCTACCATTATAATTGTTTTTGAAGTTTCTGCCTCAGTGAAATGTTCTGAAAACAAAAGCTGTTTATTGTGATTATTACTGATATTAATTTATATTTACTTTTTTTTTTTTTTTACTTTATTGCTCAGCTCTCTGTTGTACTCAAAACCTCAAATTATCAGACTTCATTGTCATTCGATCAATGGTACATGATAGAATGAAATATACCGTAGTTACTCAGGTCCCGGTTTTGTAGCATGAGAAAGATAAAAGGATAAATATAAAATAAAATATATAAACGATAAATAGGGTAGCATAAAAAGTACCATAAAATATGCAAAAAAAGTTAAATAAATTCTTAATATGTCCAAAATTACACAGTATACTGCAGCAGTACAGTTAAAGTGATGATACACAGTTACAACACAATGGCATAATACAATGATGGGACATAATAAAGAGTGTGTATATGATGGAAAAAAAATCACAGTGAAAGTACAACTGACAGAACAATTTGAGACAAAATGGAAACTGATAACTCAAGCGATAGCAGACACCTAACCTAAATTTTTATGTTAATTTTTAAATGTTGACTCTTTCTTGTGTTTTAACTAATTTAATGTGACGTAAATCTCTGTATAAGTCCTCGCCACATTTGTGCACCTGCAAGTTTGCTTTACCTGTGAAAAATAAATAAAAAGTAAAAAAAAAAAAAAAAAAAAGAGATAAAAATTGATGGTACATGTAACAGCACAATGAGCAGCAGCAACAGTGAAAAAATAGTGACTTAAGTGACTTTAGCAGCGTCATGATCTGTTCAGTGGAGGTTAACCTTTTAACACCTGCTCTTACAATAGAAGTATAAGAGTTTGCCTATTCTTTTCAAAATGAAAATCTTCTAGTTTTTGTTCAACACGTGGCTGAAACACCATCTCAACCCCTAAAATGGCCGATAACCTGGCACAAATTCAGACGTTTTTTTTTTAAAGTGTCGATTTCTGCACCTTAATGTTTCTTATGTGTGTTATCTTTCAGATGAACGACCAATCAACTTGCGGGTGGTTAGTCAGAACATGCAGGAAGGTGACATCCCATTGGGCAAACAGCTAGCCAATGAACTGAAGCGCCATCACAACCACAACAATAACAACAACACAGATGAGACGAAAACACCAGCAACAGGTTAGTGATGTCACATATCTGTCAGTAGAGTTTTAAACCTGTTTTTTTGGCTTTATCTTTACCAGTTTTTACCATGTAGGCTGTATGCTTTATAAACCTCTATGCTGATGACATCCTCCTTTATTGTTGCCTTCCTCTTCAGAAAATGGCACATCACAGCGAGCGTCCAGCAACACAGAAAAGAAGACCATTAAGTCAGAGCCGGAAGACTCCACATAGTGCCTCCTGCTTCGGCCTCCTGCACCGAAACTGCCCCTTGTACCCCCCCAATTCATTCTACTCACACTTGACAGTATGCAGTTTTTACCCGTCAATAGATACTAAGCAAGCACAGCCACAGTAGAGCCTTAACAACCAATGTTGCCTCATGAATAGCATTTATTTTTCTTTAATTTTGTCTTTTTGTTTTAAAAGGTATTTGCCAAAGCACCTACAGAGCATGTCGAGAAACCCCTCAAGTGCTCCACAGGTCTTTGTCTGTTAATTAATTGTACACGTTAGATGTACATGTAATTTAAGAGTGATCTGTTGCAGACATTTGTATACTCTTTACCTCTACTTAGATGTTGTTTTTGTTGCTTTCTCTGGACAGCCAGGTTGCAGGCTGTGATGCTGGGGCTGATTCTTAACTCAATTATAGATCCAGGCATCGACAAAAGGAAGAAATATTGGCTTGTGTGCCTGCAAGTTCAAGCTGTAGCATATGAGAATGTTGGTAACACTTGACTTGACTACTGTATATATAATATTCTGAACGTTTTTATTGTATTCTATTGTGTTTTAGATTTTGGTTAATGACTTTTCCACCAGGCTAAAGTGCGTCAAATAAAACTTCCACTTCAACATTAATGGATTATCCCATAATGAACCCTGTGTAAGATTACAATGAACATCTTCGTGTTCTGATTTAGCTCACAATCTCACTGTAAAACTAAAAATGTCTGGGTTAATATTTTAAGTCAATGATCTGTTTGAAGAGCTCCACCAACTCATTGCAAATCAGTTGGTGATAGTATAACGTATTTGTAGTACATTATAGTCAACAGATAGTGGATGTTACAAACCCAAAAGAGTGGTAATAATTATTAAAGGGGAAAAATAAATTAATCGACCAATATTATCACCTACTAAAAAAAAATGCAGTACTGTTATAAATGAATTATATTGCCTTTATCTAACATTTAACTCATAATAACGACTACCTAAATGAATAAATCACTGAATAAATATCAATCTGAAACTAACCATTAAAAAAATGTAGGCAATTTTAGGTTAAAATAGGTTAAAAGTTTTAATATTCACTTTTCAGGCTGTTATTTTTTTTCTCATTGTCAATAATTGCATTTCAAAACCCTGATATTAGCCATGGCCAGTATCAGTACCTTCCTCTGCTGATACAGTGAGTATGTACAACATCCAATGGACCAAAGTAATTAACTGGTCTATTTCAGCGATATTGTAGTTTAGTTTATCAGAGTCTGGTGTTTCTATTCACATTATTTCTTGCTGTGCTCTCAAGGTTCCCTTCTGACTTCCAAGCTACAAAGTAAACATTGAAAAGCCTTCAGTGGAATTTTGTGTTGTGGAACGAGACAAGCCTACTTTGTCCTTTTATAACGTTTTCTTTTACAAGGATTTTTCCATTTTAATCCTCCCCAGAGTCCCATTCCATTCAGTCTTACCTTTCTCCACCCATAAAAGAAAGTGTGGAGATAGATATGGATATGCAAGAGTAGTAAGGCATTCTGGGTAATGTGTAGGGATGGGAATTAATAAGAATTTAATGATTCTGGTTCTATTATCAGTATCACTTGATCACTTCAGTTCATCGATTCTCACTGGATTAGGGAATAAACTATAATGCAAATGCTTTGTTTGCATTAACAAAAAATAGCTTTAATGTCAAATATGCGCTCACATTCTGCACTGAATGTGAACAGACCTCCTAAAGGCTTCTGCAGGTGTCGTTAAAGGAGTGTTCCATCCACCTGCTGCTCCTCTGAGCCTGGTTGTCATGGAGATGTTTCATAAACAATAGTAAAGCAGGCTGACACAGTGAAATGACGCTAACATTAACAGTATCGATAGAACCTGGAGGAGTTTAACGTTAGCGGCTGCGATGGAGGACGCCTCGCTGTAGGCTCCGCCCCCAGAGTCACAGCCCCCTTTGCTCAGCAGCCAATCAGAAACGTTCCATCGGTGCAGTTTAATTGGATAATGTGGTTAAACTGTTATGAATGGTCCTAGTGTCGTCTTTACTTCTTTACGGGTCAAATACAACCAGACTTTAGAGGAAACAACCAAAATACAGAAATGACCTGATGACGCATTTGACCTGATGATGTCATGGAGCTGATAAGTGGAATTGTTAAACAAACAGACTTAAAATTCCAAGGCACTGAGCTACTGGAAATTCCCATCTTGATTCCCATCCCATAGTAATGTGTTTACTGTTGCTAATCATCACATTCATATGACATTTATCAACACATGATCAATGTAACTTGTAGTAATCTCTATATAATGTGTATATTACATATTCATTTCAGAGTTTCCGAGAAAAAACAGTCCTATTGAAAACATCTCAGTTGTAATTGTTCTGAATGCTCAACATGCGTAGCGTTACCTCATTTCAACATCTATGTTCTAAAGATATGCTAAGGTGGCTGGTTTTTAAAAGGCTTGCCAGTCCAGGGAGAGGATTGGTCCACTAAGGACATCAGTGCTACCCAAAGATTTAGCAGCGTGGTCACCTCTCCTGTCCTCTTAGCCTCAGTCGACTCTTTTCCCAGGTTCAACTCTGCATTTGTACTGTAGCTCCAAGCCATGTGTAAGTACTGTTGGAAGATTGAGTTAAGAGTCAGCCCCTATAAGTAGGTTTTTTGGGTTTTTTTGTCATTTGCTTCAAATGGGAATAGAGGACAGTAGAATTAATCCCTCTTTTCTTGCTCTTGTCTTGTGTATATTTATGGGAGGTAATTTACAGAGCGATGTATAGGAGCGCTGTTGTGGAATAACAGCAGGAGACCTCTATTTTGGCAAGATGGCTGGGCTGGCATGCCATTGGCCAACCTAATTGGCTCATTTTACTTTGTAATTTAGCACAACACTGCAGTTGAAACAAAACCATGCATCTGCAAACACAGAGCATTTCAGGGATGAAGAATCCTGTGTGTTGTAGAGATGATTCAGGAAGTTTTCAGCTGGTCCCAACGGTCACCGAACCACTCAAAAGACATAATTGTTAAAATTGCAGGTATATGGTTTTTTCACAACTGCAGCAAAAACAAAAAAAAAAGTTCTTGTTAATGCTGTTCTTGGCAGAGCAGCCTGGAGTCTGTAAATAATATCATGATAACAAATAGTGCTAGCCTAATCTCTCAACCAGGGTTTTCCTTTGTCAAGTGTAACTTTGCTGTAGATTTTTGGTGTCAATACAGTGTTTATGTATGTAGAGCAAAAACAAAAAAAAGAGAAAACTTAAGTGTCAATGGGGAAAAAATACAACAGTGTGAAAGTGTCTGCTATATAAAAACATGCTTTACATTATGATAATGTTGACTAGCCTTAGCTCTTTTAAAAAAAAAAAGTGTTTAATCCACCTGTGATGGCCATCAGTGCATATTTCAATGATGTGTTTTGCTGTTTAGAGGTAGATACATAACAGATAAATGTTCACTGTGTTTTTATGTGTTTGCCACACTGTGTAAATACGTCTGTTTGGTCCAAGATGTTAATAATGTCAAGACAATTTGGTCGAACCCTCCTTTCCCCTTACTCCTTGCATATAGTTTAGTGTCACTCAGCGTAATGACAGACCAATGCAATATTTATGTAAGTAATAAGTCTATTTGCATAATGTATGAATTTATCATATTGTCTTGTGCCCAGTAACTGTCTGTCGTCAGCATCAGGGTGGGAAATTATCTACAACTTGGGGAAATACTTGTGTTCTCTCACTTCTAGTGCACAGCGCACTGTATTTGTATTTAAAGACATTGTGCTCTTTTCACAAAATTTCACAAAATTCTATAACGTTATTCTGTTTCTATGGCGAGAAATTAACAAGGATTTGAGGTCATGATCTGTTGAACTGTCACTAAAGTTAAAATGGCTCGTGAAAACAATGACATGTCGGCAACTGCGGCTGGACATGAAAAAAAAAACAAAACCTTGGATTCGTGCCAGTTCGGCTTAAACACTGGCCTGGTTGACTGTCATACAGTGTTTCAGAGGATAGTGCATGTCTGAGCTGCCATCTCACTGATCACCATTCTCCTCAATGTTTATTGTAAAGTGATAGATTAGGCTTCACCTAGTTATGCACCTGTTTTTTAAACACTAATATATTTTATTTGTTATACAGCACATAAACATTAAACTTTATTTTTTGAACTCTATTGTATCTCTATTGTATCTGTTCTCTGATTGGTCACTTGTGTTTAATTGATTTTTCCCGGTATTTTTAGCATCGTTATATGTCTGTAGCAGGAGGCCGACTGTAACCAGAACTATCACTTAGATTTACGTATTCAAAGATGGTTAACATACAAAAACAAACATGCATTTAAGGAGATTTATTCTCTGAAAACATGCTGAAGAATTACTACCTCTGTAGATGGTAGCTACTTTACTATTTATACAGTCGTGGAAAAAATTATTAGACCATCAAAAGTCATCAAAAACAATGGTTATGCAATCAAGTATTAACTCCTGTGTGTATCATGTGACTAAAACAGACAGAAAAGAAAACATGGAATGAATAAAACATTGTTTTTGTCAGTACAGTGCCATAGATATTGATGTAAGAACTGAACTGATCTGGTTATTATAAAGAAAACATATTAAATGGATAGATATCAGCTCTGAAATTAAACTAATATGAACTGTTTTTATTGTTATCATTATATTTGTCCAAACAAATGGACCTTTAGTTGAACCAGGCATTAAAATGAACAAGAAATGGAAGAAAACAAGAAGTGGTCTAATAATTTTTTCTGTGACTGTATATACAATTGTAGATAAATAATTAGATATAACTACAAAGAAAGTATCAATTATTAGAATTTAAAAGGTCAATACATAAGATTTTTCCAAGCTTGTGTTGGCTTTCGTGCTGTTTCTGTTGGAGTTTGCGTTGTACTTCAAACTGTTCGGTTATTTGATAATTCAGTTACTAAACACATGGCTCTGTTGCATCCATCTGCCACAATACACTAATTTCTATCTGATTTTACACCCCTTAGATCAGGGCTGTCAAACTCATTTTCTTCCGTGGCCACATTCAGCTTAAATTAACCTGCAGTGGGCTGGACTGGTAAAATAATAGCATGATAGCCAATAAATAATCACAACTCCAAATTGTTTTAGTGCAAAAAAATAACATTCAATAATGCCTATATTTACATTTACAAACTATCCAAACAAAAAGGAAGTGAATAACCTGGAAAAAAAGACATTTGTTAAGAAAGATAAGTGCAATTTTAGTATAAATATTCTGCCTCGACTTATCATTTATACATGTGTATTACAGATCAGATCTACGAAGTTACAAAACATTTAATAACAGGCGGGAAATTGTTAAAACTGTGTTTAATTTTCTTTAGACATTTCAGTTTGTTCATATGTGTTCCGGTTTTTCACATTTTATTGTTAAAGGATAGTTTGTAAACGTAAACATTTTCATAATTTAATGGTTTTTGCACTAAATCAAAGAGAAAAAATTGGTGTTGTCATTATTTATAGGTTATTATGATATTGTTTTTGAGTTTGACGCCCTAACTTGCACTTTCAAATTCACCCTGCAGGCCGGATTGGAACCTTTGACGGGCTGGTTTTGGCCCCCGGGCCACATGTTTGACACCTGTGCCTTAGATTTTCGTGACTGGCCAGTGACTTAAGTTTAATTGGTTAATGTCTACAGTGGTAGTTCAGTAGTTTATTCCTGGACCTAATACAAAGCCCTGTGGGACGCATAGTGTTATAAGAGTGAATGAACTAGTGTCCCTGATTCTCACATTTCATCAGGTTTATTTTGCTAAATTGCCAGATAGTTCTTTACTCAAATGTACTAACTGATAATAGGACATGCCTTGATTATGTCTCTATTGAATCTCATAAAGAAAGTATAATTTAAACATGAGAACTTTCAGGAGTATTTGTCAAAACTACTGGTCATTTATCAACGCTAATTCAAGTTTGAGCTGTAATTTTAAACCCAACAAAACAGGTGATATGTAGCTTATACCTGCTAGCATGCACACTAGACAGATTTGCTTACCACAGTTCAAGCCGGTAAATCAAATGCAGTCACTAATGGGGCAGAAAAAGGCTTGGTCATCCTGTAATAATAGGTTCTACTCATGGTTGCTCTGTTATGTAGTGATAACATTGTTTTCTTTGATTATAGATTTGCCTCGGGCTACAGGGAGGGGCAGCGTCTAACTCTAAAACTAACTGGATTGTCAATAGCTTGAACTATGGTCGGAAAATATGAGCCATTTGGACTTACTCATCTTAAGATGTCAGTTGCCTTTGAGCAAGGCAGGGAAGCCCAGCTCTTCGCATGCACCGTGACGTGCGTGTGGAAAAGTAAAGCAGCAGAAGTCTTCTATAAGACACATGAGATGGCAAAAGTTTGTAGTGTGGCAGTGCAGATACTTGTGTAAACAAAACAGGGGTAAAAGTAGAAGAACTGACCCATAGTCCAGGGGTGTCAAACATACGGCCCTTGGGCCAAAACTGGCCCACTAAATGGTCCAATCCGACCAATGGAATGAATTTGTGAAATGTAAAAATTAGAGTATCAATCATTTTGGTCACAGTCCAGTTAAACTCAATTTTTTTGACTTTGTTTCAGTATAACACAAGTAAAATAACATGAAAATATGGACATTTACAATCATTTTACAAAAATAGGGAATAACATGAACAACTGTGTACAACCTAAAATAAGTTGAAGAAGTTAAGTTGAAAAAAGTACAATTTAACATAATTCTGATAAATATTAAAATGGTTCATGTATTTGTAGATCCACTGTGATCTATAAGTTGTAAAACTCATGTATAAATGATAAACTGAGGTAGAATATCGGTAAAACTCATGATGTCATTCACATTTTTCAAAGGATAGTTTGTTGATGTTAACATTTTCTTCATGTAATGTTACTTTTTCAGTCTACAACAAAGAAAAGTTTGTAGTTGCCATTATTTCTAGGTTATTTTGACAGTATTTAACTGGTCTGACCCACTTTAGATCATACTGGTGTGTATGTGGAACCTGAACTAAAAGGATTTGAACATCCTTAATTGTTAATATCTTCAGTGTAATTTTTTTGCATTTCACAAAGTCATCCAAGGGGCCTGACTGGACCCATTAGAGGACTCACTTTGACCTGTGGACCATATGAAGACCAGTAAAAAGTTGTATTTATACTTTGTTACTTTCCATCTGAGTTTATAATCGTCTCCAAGTTCAGGAGAGACGAGAAAGATGGAAGACGGGCTCAAGGTGGTGAGCGGTAAAACAAAAGGCGGCTGTGCTTCCTTTAAAGGTAATTCAAATGTCTCGTCTTTATTTTTGTTTTTCTTTTATGTCACTTTCTTTTTTCTTTCTTTCTTCTTTTTTTTGTTTGTGAGAAATATCCCTGCACAGACCATTTGCATCAGCGTCACATCAACACATTGTGAAACTGGCTGATGACTCACTCTGACGCAGGTCCTTTTCACATACTTCCCATCATCCTCTCCCTCCCTCTCTCTCTCTCTCTCTCTCTCTCCACTCCCTCCATCCCTCTCTCGCCCCTCCACCCCACCCCTCTCTCTCTGTCACACACACAGACACACACATAGACAGATTTTCTCTGGAGAATAGCTCAGCTCATGAACACCCACACTAGTTGCTGTTCACAGTGGCAGCCCTGCTCGGCACTCAAACGGCCACCCCTCCCCTTCCCTGTCCTCCTCCACCTCCAGTGCAAGTCACTGATGATGATGTGTTGCCGTGGCAACGGCTGGAGGTGGGCGGCTCCACGGGCGGTGGGCGGAAGCCAGCCGCTAAGCAGCGTGGGAGGGATCTGCTGAGCGCACCCATCACCCTCATTTTGAAAGGAGCAGGAAGCTGACTGCTTTTGAGAAGGTGTGGGTGTTGGTGAATTATCGCCTCTCCACCCTGCAGCTTCGTTAGGGATCGCCTTGTTTGTCTCCCTTCCTTCCTTCCTTTGTTTTCTGGTTTACTGCTGCATGCAGTGAAAATGCAGCCGGGGGATTTCAGGTCAAAATTAAACTTTGAAAGATGCTTTTAATTGGAAAAAGTGCCAGTTTTTGTCTTCGGTTTGACAAATTATCCACTGTGTGTGTGTGTGTGTGTGTGTGTGTGTGTGTGTGTGTGTGTGTGTGTGTGTGTGTGTGTGTGTGTGTGCGGGTGCTCTGAAGCTCATGATGGTTTCTTTTTTCTTTTTTAATACTGAACAAGGATATTTGTTTTAAAAGAAAAGGCTTTATTTAAACATATTTTTTTTAGATGCAATGTTCATATTTATCTATATCAAACTGAAAGATCTTTGCATTGAAAAGAAGAAATCTAAAGGTGTTCAATGTTTCAGCAAAGATAAGATCAATTAATATAATTACACCAACACATGACGCTTGTAATAATATAGACAGAAACGGCAAGAAGAATAACACAAAAATGGAATGTGACACAGGATAAAATCACTACATCACATTACAAGTAAATCTGACTAATAAGCAACTAATGGTTTTTGTTTTTTTTTTTAACACAAAGGTTTGATTAGATTGGATTGGATTAGATTAGATTTGAATTTATTGATCCAACGGGGAAATTCAATGCTTCAAAATGCCACATAGACACTTCACAACACAGCATTAAATTGTCAGTTCGAAAAAAGAAAAAAAAAAAGTAGGCATTAAGGTTCACATGTTTATGTTATGTTGGTTCTGAATCTTTCGTGTTGTTGTTCTCCTGTTTTATTAAGATGACCCCTGAGTTGTGGCTTCATTGTTACAGACCACATTAATGATTTAACTAAAGCTAGAACAAACAAAGGCTAGCCTCCACATCCACTGATATATTTCTTTACTGTCCACTTTTTACTTTGATGACAGGACCCATTCAACCCTGACATCCTTTATGTCATGCAGTGTCACAGTAAACACCAAAATGATATCGCTCAGATTTGGTCAGATCCTGTTTTGATGACGGCAGAGTCAAACTGGACTAAGTCTTCTCCAGCGTATCCCAAAGATTCTCTCTGGGGTTCAGGTCTGGAAATAAATATTTTAAAATCTACCAAGTCACCGGTGTCCCATTTTACTGTTAGTGTTACATTTGAGACACGATTAAACTGTTTAAACTATATTTCAATGGCATTTTCAGCACAAAATGACAGGATGTTCCACTTTACCTGCAATTTACTTTTAAACTTCTGTCTCATTAATAGAGTGGACCTAAAAAAGTTGATTGTAAAGTATAGTTTCAAAGGGGTGTAGCAGCTATTTTGAAACACACAAAGTATTTAATTAACCTATAGTACCTTTAGCTCTGATTGGAGGAAACTACACAATGTTTATGCAATGTCACTATAAAAGTTGCATTATATATTTTATGTATATATTTGCATTGTCCACTGTTTTTTTTTGTTTTTTTTTGTTTTTTTTTAAAAGGGATGGATGGATGGATGGATGGATGTTAACCCACAAGGACCCAATGTCCTTAAGTGGTTTATCACCATTTATTGTAATATTATCTTCTGTATTTTGTGTGTGTGGGGGGTGTTTAGTGAAAACCACGTATTTTCCCACATTTAATTCACTGATCATGTAGATGTTCATTAAAGCTCAGATTAAAGTTGAGGATCATTATGTCAAAAATAGAGAAAACAGCAGAAAAGTGACTTTTTCAGTCAAATCTATCATTAACTGAACATAAACCCAGTGTGTCCATCCACTGTCATTTATGAAACTCCATGGGTTTTACTGGTGAATCAATGTTGTAGAAGATGACGGTGTTTCCACAGTAACTACGGATTCTCTGAATGTCCAAATGGGTCATATCTGATGACCATGAAAAGATGACAAACTGTATTTTACACCAGTTATTTCCATGGTTTAGTGGATCAGCAGAGATTAAACAGTTTATATCAGTACATGGTTTTGGTGGATGTTTGAGTCTTTATGGGTTAAGCCTGATTTTTCATTTCATGTGACATTAGCTCTGAGTTTCTGTGCTTCCTCCTCTATAATGGATATTCCCACTAACTTCAGGAGTTCCTCTATGGAAAGCATCATCCCTAATGGGCAGTTTGGGGAAAAAAATAAAAGATATTTCAAAATTTATCTGCCAAATCCCCTCGCCAAACTTTGTACTCACACTTAGATGCACAGAATGGTTTTTGGTGCAGCTGTTTTTAATTCACATTGTCAATTTCCACTTCAAAAATACCACATGGAAATATGGTTTTATGTTTGGATGCAGTAAAATATGTTATATCGATAATCACTGCAAACAAGATTGCAAATATTTGAGTGTATGTGCACAAATGGGGACCAATTATAAGACTGCAGCATTCACTGAATTAGCCCATAAAGACCCAAACATCCATCACCGACCAAAACCATCTACTGATCCAGAATGTTTAATATGTGTTGATCCACTAATCCTATCAATGCATGTAAATAATTGGTGTAAAATGCAGTTTGTTTATCTTTTCATGGTCATCAGGTATGACCCATTTGACCCGTAGTTACCATGGAAACACCGTCACCTTCTACAACACTGATTCACCAGTAAAACCCATAGAGTTTCATAAATGACAGCAGATGGACACACTGAGTTTATGTTCAATTAATGATAGATTTTACTGAAAAAGTCCCTTTTTGTGCAGTTTTCTCTGTTTTTGATAAAATAACCTTCAACTTTAACCTGAGCTTTTATGAACATCTTCACGATCGGTAAATTAAATATAGGAAAATACATGATTTATACTGATAAAATACAAAATACAAAGGATAACATTGTAGATAAATGGTGATAAATCACTTAAGAAAGGTTAGATATAGAGAAAATTTTATTTGGGAACTGACATAGGAGTAGTGCTGGGTCTTTATGATTTAATAGAACAAACAAACAGAAATTACACTTTATATGGGAAACAGCAAAAAAAAAAAAATGTCTAAAGAGCTGCAGAAACACTGTTGTGTTTTTCCAAACCTTTATCTTTCCATTCGTGTGTATCTGTCAGCTCCTTAGTCATCAGCGTATGAAGTATGTCTGTATTTATAGATAGAATTATGCATAAAAGAGTGTTTATTTTTGCAGATTTTCTGAAAACTTAACATCTTTAACACATTTAAACAGAAACCATTCCTCTGTACCTTTACAAGTAAAAAAACCCCAAACATATTACATACAAGTAATGTCTTTGCCAGTTTGGACCACATACATGCACTTTTAAAAAGTATTTTAATTGTGTCACCTCCAGGATACATCATCAAAAGTTGAAGAAAGAAATGGACCTCAATTCCTTCTAATTTTGCAGCCCAGGACACACGAAGAGTGCAATTATTTATTTATTCAATCTAATGAACATATAGGCTCATGTAACATCATACCCATAAGTGTTCGTGGAAGTCCCCTTTAACTGTGGAGTTTGACTAACCTCCAGTGCATTTAGTCCAAATGTAATATAATAATAGTTTCTCCATTGAAGCAGGGCATTATTAGTCAGCAGCTTTTCATGTAATCCTACTTGGAGCTGCAAGTAGGTGGAGTTTACCAAGATTCAGATCGTGTCCGTTGTTGAGAACCACAGAAAAGTGAACTGAAGCGACTTCCAAAATACTTTCCAGTGAGTAATCTCTTTTGTAAGTCATTATTTTATACTGCTTGTCAAACTCTACCCACCAGGGCTGCTAAAGAGGTCAAAGCAAATATTAAGATGCTGCCTGACTCAGGTCGGATGCGCTTGTCATACTGCAGCCTTCAAGACAAATTGGGTTTTATTGGTCACTGGTAAAATATAATAAAAAGGGAAAGGATGGAGGTCTGAACTGGACAGAAATATAAGATAAGTCATTTGGAATGGTTTACATAATGGGGAAAAAATGTCCATTACTGTGTGCAAATGATGGCTAATAATAATAATATATGCATTTATTTATTTATTTATTTATTTATTTATTTATTTATTTATTTATTAGAACAATGTTGCATGGTTCTCTAAAATATGTGGTGAATTGATAAATAAGGCTTAATGTACTATGACAAATAAGAACAATCTAAAAACCCACTTGAATCCACTTGAACTTGTAACACACATTTTTTGCTAATGATTTGACACTCGTCTCTGTTACCTATAATCAAAATCAGTCGACATCCAGGAGATGGTGCTGTTACTTTTTGTTAAGGGCTGATACTGCCATCTGCTGTGGAACAGTCTGAGAACCTGCAGTACCAAAACAAACCAGCAGGTGTCAGAGCAGGACAACGTATCACTGCTGCGTGTGTTTGACGCCAGGGATGCTGTGCAGAGTCAAATACAACTTTTACATAAATACTAGAATGAGGAAAAGGGAAAGGCAGTTTAATCCAGGACAGTAAGGGCAGTATTTAAAGAAAGAAAAATGAATGTTTTAGTTTGTACTGTTCTGTTCGTTAACTGAAACAAAATCATTTGAATTATGTGTAATGGGAACGGATGAGTTTATACTTCTGCTTCTCCTTTTAAAACATGAGGAGAGTGTTGGGAAATGTAAAAGTGCTATGTAAGTATTGTGAATGTTGAATATGTTTAAAATAAAACCTAATGATCTGACCCCCTGGTCCTCGAGAGCCACTGTCCTGCATGTTTTAGATGTATCCCTCTTCCAACACACCTGATTCAAATAAGCCTATCATCAAGCTCTGCAGGAACCTGATAACGACCGCCAGGTCAGGGGCCATATTCAGCCCAATTTGAACTACAGTGGGCAGTAAAACAATAGCATAATAGCCTATAAATAATGACAACTCCAATTTTTTAGTGCAAAAATAACATTAAAGGATGAAACTATTTCCATCCAGAACAAAAAAGATGTGAATAACTGGAAAAAACTGAAATTTCTGATGAAAAACAAGTACAATTCTGTCAATATTATGCATCAACTTATGATTTCTACATGTGCATTACAGATCAGATCTACCAAGGCACAAAACAGGAAGAATATTGTTAAAATTGCACTTATTTTCTTTAGACATTCCAGGTTGTTCTTATTTATTAGGTTACTGACATTGTCTTGTTAAAGGATTTCAGAATTTAATGTTCTTTGCAATAAATCAAAGAGAAAAAAATAGTGTTGCCATTATTTATAGGCATAATGTCATATTATTTTTTTCCACATTAAACCAAGAAGAAAATTTGGAGTCATTATTTCTTGGTTATTACCTCCACCAAGGAGGTTATGTTTTTGTCTGTCTGTCCATGTACAAGATAACTCAAAAAGTTTTGGATGGATTTGAATGAAAATTTCAGGAAATATTGATACTGGCACAAGGAACAAATGATTAAATTTTGGTGGTGATGGGGGGCACTGATCTGCCTTGGCGGAGGTCTGCGCTCTCCAAGTGCTTTTCTAGTTTTGCTATTATTTTTGAGTTTGATGCCCTTGACTGTTAATATCTTCAGGGTAATTTTTGCATTTTGCACTTTGCAAATTCATTCCATGGGCCAGATCGGAACCTTTGGCGGCCCAGTTTTGGCCCCTGGGCCGCATGTTTGACACCTGTGATCTAAAACTTGCAGGATAGTGACTCTTGAGGACCAGGAATGAGGACTAGGGATCTGACCTGTCTGTCTATCAGTCTATCTGAGACAGAGGTGCGAATTAGTGTAAAACAAACAAACAAAAACTAACATGTTGAAATTTTTGGGCATTAATATGTACTTTACTTTCATTTTTCAGGCATGTTTATGCTTTATAGTATAGTATAGTATTCCATTCATTTAAAAAAAAAACCTTCACCTTCAAAAAAAAAAAAAAAAAAAAAAATCGACACCAATCCACCAGTTAATAAATGAAACTAAAGCTGGTATACACTGACATTAGTTTTCTTTCCTACCCTCAAGCAAAAACAGAGCAGAATCTGGCTGCACCAAACTGAACCAAACCACTGGTGTGGCTCACACTGGGGTGTTTCTGCAGCTCTTTATACATTTCTTTGCTGTTTCCCACATAATATGGCATTTCTATTTGTTTGTTGTATGAACTTAGTGGGTGCTGCATTCTTCTAATTGGCCCACACTTGCACACACACACACACACACACACACACACACACACACACACACACACACACACACACACACACACACACACACACACACACACACAAATATTTGCATTTTTATTTGCAGTGATGAACACTGAGCACTATCTGATGTCATCTCTGTATTACAAGTGTCCTTGGTATTCATCCTTGGCCGACTTTATTTATATGCATTTTTGATATGGTTATTCACTAAACATTGTGGGATGATTATCTTGTATTTTGTTTAAGAGAGGTGTAAAAAAAAATCTATTCAAAATATCTTGTTGAAATGATGTAGACAAGTGATGAAGACATGACCTGCAGCCATGCCAGCTCCCATTGAAAACAGCAGGAGACAGTTTGGATGATTGAAAGCGCTTTCAGCCAATGAAATGCAACTACGCATTATCACGAACCAATCAAAACGCGTGCAGTGTGAAAGGTTGGTTGTATCCCAAGGTGCTTGTTGTCCTGTTGTTGAGTCACCAGGAAAAACCGTTACTCGACCGAGACCGCTTACTCTCATTGGATCAGTACTCCTCAGCTTCCCATAGAATTCCATTAGGCCTCTCTGTAGTTACACGGTTGAAACACTTTTTTTTTTGCCAGAGGATTGAAATGTTACATTTTCGGTCAACGGTAGCGCTCAAGGAGTTATTTCAAAGCCAGCTAAAGCGCCCGTTGACAGGTAGAGTTGGTGTCAAAGCGGCACCTGCATCCGCCTCCGGCTTTAGCACCGCCGCCGCTTTGGATGGGAGGTCGCTGGCCAGAGGGAGGGCATTTGCCGGGTGGAGAGCCCCGCAGAACTTCAACAAAAAGCACGGCGTAAGAAGCTTCTGCTCCAAGACTGACGGTCAGAATGAAGCATCCAAGGACGCAGCGGCAGAGAAGTGAGTCCAGTGAACAGACAGTGGAACAAACTAGGCTTCATACTGATTCTTTAATTAAACTTAGCGACTTTTCATACATTATCGACGCCGAAGTAAAGCTTACCAGTATAGATATTCTTGCTCTTAAAAATATCCCCGTTATTTCCGTGTTTAATATACGTAAAAGTGAAGTGTGTGTTAAATTTCTGGAATTTTCTGCGCACTTCTGGGATGAGGATTCAAGCGCGAGCATCACGCAAAGAGGCTAACCGTTAACAAGCTAGCTCTAATGTTTGTTTTCCAGTTTTAATGACGGACTAGCATAACTAATCTACTGTTAATATGTGCTTTTCGGGACAGTGGTAGAAAGGACTGAAAGGCGGCTGGTTCGTGGGTGGTGGTGGTCTCAGTACCGGCTTAACAGCTCCGTGTCAGTCAGTTTTTAGCAACCGGGGCGTGATGACCGGAGGCCTTTAGTGGCTATGATAACTCTGACGCATTACAATTCACTTTTAAACTGTGGTGGAATGTTACTGACTATTTTGTAGTTTTGCTGTCATTTAGATTTAGCTTCAGAATAGAATAGAATAGAAAGATGTGTTTCAGTGTTAAAATGTTGTCTGTCGTGATTCGTGACTAGCAGCAGACCGGTTCAATCAGCTCATTATCTAGACTACTAGGCTATAGCACAGTAAGTCAACCAAAATTTCTTCCTAATATTCAGAAACAAAGGTTCATTTCAACATCGAATGAATGTAAAGTCAGGTTTCTGTCTGTTAGTTTTAGGAATGATTTAACCCTCACATTTACTATTATCTTTTATCCTTGGGATCAATTTGAACCTCCAGAAAATGATTATAATTAAAACTATTTTTGTGTCTGGTATGTTATGTTTGTTGACTACCTAAATAGTCCAATGGTTGACTATTATTGGCTTTTTTGTTGTTTTGCTGTCATTTCAATTTTGCTTCAGAATAGAATGGACAGATGTGCTTTAGTGTTAGGCTTGCTGTATGTCATGATTCGTGACTAGCAGCAGTAGATAGGTTCATCTATAATTCATCACATTCAAGTTAAATCACAATATTGGACTACTATAGAATAAATTAACCCCCATTTTTGGAAATGTACAGTCTTAGTTTTCCAAGCACTCAGAAACATAGGCTCATATCAGCATCCTGTGAATGTGAAGTCAGATTTCTGTCTTTAATTTTAGGAATGATTTAATGTTGTGATTTATTTTTAATGCAGTCTTGACGTAAAATGAATTAAAATAGCACATCATTGAAACACGTGTAAGTGTATGAGCCAAGGATGTAAATAAAATAAACCCTAAAAACAAAAGATAAGTGTTCATTGCTATATGTATATTATATATTGTAAGTGACCTCTAGCTGTTCAACAGCATCAAAGACACAACATGACTAGAGAAGTGTTGTCGGATTGATGTCAGTGATTTAGGAGAATCCAGGCTGTACAAAGCTGTCATGATGAGAAGGTCATTTGGTCATTAAATGTTTTTAACTTGCACTGACATTAGAGATTGTTTTCCTGTGGCTTGAGAAATCAGCTCTTGTAGACACATTTGTTTACATGTTTGTTTTCATTAGACTCTCTTCATTAGAGATGATCAAGTATGCTATCACATTGCAGTATTGTATGATTTACAGGGTTGGATACAGGACAGAAGTTGCATTACAGGATACTTTAAGGTCATAACCAAGTCACCTAGATGAAAAATTACTCAGTTTGGAATTTTGCTCTGAAAGTAGTTTTGTTTGGAAGGTGTAAGTTTGGTTCTTCCTTAATGTTCACAGGCCTGACAGCATGAGATACATTTTTATATCAAACTCCTTCGGCATACTGACAAGTTCTGCAGATTCCTGATGATGGCCAGAGTACTGATTGCTCTGTGTGTGCATTTGAGTGCCGGCACTGTCCAGTCTGATTTGTCAGTTATCTTAATGAGATGGAAACCTCATGTACAGACACAGAATTGCTGACAGAGACAGATTCTTCTTCTTCAAACGTGCATGGAGATGAATCACATACAGATTCCGAAAAATTAAGGTACATTTGATGTTCGTTTAGCACAGCTCGCTAGACGAGTGACTATTTCAGTCCGTTTCTAGCAATACTTTGACTCTTAAGTGTTGAGTTTTAGTCCATGTTGGCTTGCAGTATTTGTGAAAAATGTTGCATTATTGCTGAATAATGTAAATAATGAAAAATTATTGCTAAATCCATCACCTGTGGGTCTGGCTTCTGAGCACCAACATGCAGTAAATCTGATTGACACAAATGTTTTCAAATTAGGCTACAGTGAAAAACATTTTTGATCTATTGCAAAACTGTAAAATTAGACAGCCACAGTCTATAAAGTTAATGGAGAAAGATGTATGTATGCTTCATCTGTATTGCAGAACATTTGAAAATAATGATGCGATTGTGCAAAAAGTATTTCTAGTCAAATGACAACACAAAGCAATCACTGTCTAAGCCTCCAAAAACCAGAGAAATCTAGAGTATAACTTGACTGCAGTTTGGTTGTAATTCACCTACATTTTATAAGAGCAGTTGTAACACAGATCATGGATCAGGATTCTACCTCAAAGGTGTATCCCATGATCTTTTGACCAGATTACCCAACCTGCCTAACTAAATTACTTTTCCCAGATTTATTGGTTGCAGTTTGTCCCTGATAGTCTTCTTATTTTTATTTTCAGTTTGTGTGTCAATACAGTAATGATAATTGTCCAAAATTCCGTTGAAAAATGTCGCCTTTTCTTGCAGGAAGACTCCCTAAATGACATGTTGCAAAGTCCTTTCCAAACCTGAAAAGTTGGATGTGAATATGAATAGTCTTTATTATAATATAAACAATAAGTGTTGCCAGTTTCCTTTCACAAATATCGTAAAAATGGTTGAGAAACACAGAAGACTTAACTTGAAAATAAATATAAACTCTCAGTGGGTTCAGGGAGTTAAAATATTATTTGATGAAACAATAATGGTTGATAATGAAAATAGTTTTATAGTTGAATAATGTTGATTTAGTGTTACGTATTATCCAGATCCTTTGACTGTGGTGGCAAACTGACACACTTTATCTTTTGTTAAAAGTCAATACCTGAGGCCAATATGATGAGTAAATTTGTTCAGTATGATATCGTGGGTCAGATGTTTGGAGTTCCAGGGGCCCAGGCTGTGTGAACCACCTCAGTTGCAGTTTGCTCCTGAGGCTGTGCTCTAGTGAATAAAGGGTTAAAACGGTTTGTAATGCAGAGGAGCTTATCCGGCCTACATCGTTTTTCCAGTTTTTTACACCAAAGCCTGCATTCTGGCGTGCTGCCTGGTGGTTGTCATGGCCTCCAGGAGCCGATGAGTCACTCGCACAGATTGATTTGTATAGTGCAGCTCCTGAACATGGCCACTTTAATGTCTGCCACCACCCCAAACCAATCAGTCATGATGTGTGTAAGGCAGCAAAGCAACGCCATCGATCGGCCCGCAGGAATAGAACAAATGATGGATCAGACCTCCAGCGTCAGTTTACGTGTGTCACTGAAATGGTATCATAATCATAGCGCTCTCACTTAGAGGTTTCTGCAAACACTCAGAGAAGTATCCGATGTTGTGTGTGTTTGATGGGCTACACACCACAGCGTAAATATTATTAATGGCCTGTAGAGTTAAACTAGTGCTGGATGACATGGGCAGAAATTTCCTTGCAAAGAAATATTTTCATTTCAGTTGATATCAATAATTACTACAATATATGTAATTTCCTCCAGCCAGTAGAAAAAACTAATAAAACTACCTAAGCTAACATCAGTAATATGTATCACTCAGCAGGCTATACCATCCTCTGACGGCTCTTCTTCTATAATTAAAGCAGCTTTAAAGGGGTCATATTTTGCTAAACCCACTTTTATTAGTCTTTGGTACATTTATTTGTGTATTTGTGGACCTTAATAGTTCATAAAGTTTGAATTTGAACCCTCCAGGTGCTGCAAAGCTATCTTTATATTCATTGTGGCAAAAATCAAGTGGATTTCTACAGCCCGTTTTGATTCCTGCATAGTTTGTTACGTCTATAACTAGTTATGCCATGACATTTGCACATATAAGGTCAACACTTCTGACGAATGTTTCTCCAAGTACGCCATAATTGTTTGTCAGTAGCAGCGGTTGTAGTCCATACTGAAAATATGTCCAAACTTTGACCTAATTACCTAAAATGTTCAGTTGTTGGTTGAATGGGACAGAGCAACATGGCCAACAACCTGGAGGGGGTGAGGCGTGAAGTGGCTCATTTGCATTTAAAGGGCCAGCACTCAAAACCACCTTTCTGGTGTCATTACTCAGAAATAGGGTTGAAGATGGACCTGTGGAGTTGAATTAACGAAGAATTCAGACCCAAGCTGACCATTCACAGTTTATGTAGACCACAGGGAAATGTTCTAAAATACATAATTCCATTTTAAAAAAGCAAAATATTGCTCCTTTAAACAGTAAGACAGCAGGTAACGTAATATTAATGGTAAAACTGTATAAAAGCCACATGTGCTGCTTGGTACTAGTCTTTAATTGTTTATTTATTAATGTTTGGGATGATTGACAGCTGTAATCACCAATCACTGATGAGATGAGTGAGATGCAGAAGATGTGCTTTTTGTTATCCCCCCCCATGAGAGCAGCTGTGGTGGATTAATGAGACGGAGCTCCAGATGTGCCACATGTTCCAGGGCTCATGACTAAGCAAAGTTGTTGTGTGGATGTTGTGTTCTTTTATTACAATCTCTGATATTACCTCACAGTCTGACATGATACAGGACATGTGATTCAAGGCTGAGTCAAACAGGACTGGGCAATATGACCCAAAATAAGTATAGTGCTGTACATTATGTTGATATTGAAAATTATAATGAGAAATGGATGTAGGTTTTTGGTTTCAATCTTCTTCATGGTCAGAACACTTAAGACAGAGCTAAAACTGTCAAAACGAAAGGGTTGCATTTGCTCAACACTGAATAAAGTAAAAATGAAGTAAAACTGTGAAATATTTTGTGTTACTGTAAGAAATGTTAGATCTGTATTTTTTCCAGTTTATTGGCAAATTTGGGGTCTTTGCGGAAACTAGACCATCATTGTTGATTGTAAATTATCTGTAAAGATGGCATCCTATAAAAATGCTGTACAATATGAAAGACACAAATAATGTACAACAACAAAAGGAGATCAGAAAAACAAAATGGAAAATACCAACATGAAAACTGTAAAAGACACAACAGAGCAAAGTCAATATAAAATACAGAACAAGAGTGACATAAAATATGCAACCAGACATACATAATGTTAGTTGAAAAGATGTAAAAACTAACAAGACATATGTAGACAAGAACTCCTGTAGATTTAGTTCATTTTCTTTGTTTTGGCTTAATAAAAAATGATGAGTTTGAGTCAACATATTAGGTTTTTGTTGAATCAAAAATAGTATTTTAACTGAGAATGAATACGAATAAACCCTAAAAAATGTATATCTCAATAACCGCAACTATCTAAATACAAAATAATGATATGTAATGTTTTATCATTTAGCCCTAACTGAAACCTGGGACAGCACCAAACTAAGAACATAACTGACCCATCTGTTTCCTCTGTGTTCCTTACTGCACTATTCAAGTGGTAGCAGATGTTTTAATGTGGTGTCTGATGTACCGGTCTGAACATCTAATGAACCAATCACAGCCGTTTAGTGACTCCACCAGTCACAGCAGAGTGGACTGTCTGTCCAGGTGCCCCCGAGGGTAACTGGGAATCAGAATTCTTTTATCATGAAGAATTAATGAATTCTTCAGTTGATGCAAACTTGATGATTTTCAATGGAGCAGGAGGAGGAAGGTACTGAATCATCCCCAGAAATGTTGATACACTGTGCTTTTTGTCATCAGTATTATACGTGTGCTCATGGTTGTAATTGTGTGCTGATGTGTTGTTAATGTTGGAATTGTCATTGTCACAGTTACTAATTCAGTATTATTCCCTCTCTACTCTCTCCCTGTTGTTGATCTGCTTGCTTTGCATTTGTAAGTATGTTTCTATTTTTTTTTCTTTTAGTTTTAGTGTTTTGAGTATTCTTCCAGTAGAAGTAGAGGTTTTCTGCAGAAAGCCGTCAGCTGCTTTTTAACCTCCCTTTTCCTAAAAATGACCTCACTTCCTCCTAGCGGCTGCGCTTAACTCCCTCCCCTTCCCTCTCACATTGTGCTCTCCTCCTTCATCCTGTCCTTCCCCACATCCACTCTCTGATGTGTATTCGTTCTTCACCAGCGGGCATCATGCTTCATTATTGTGGTCAGAGGTGGACCACTTCAACAGACAAGAAGCAGGCCTTCAGAACATCAAGCTCCTCCAGGTCGCAAGAACCTCTATTAACACTGCCTTCATATGCCGGAAACTCTGAAATTCTGATTTGATTCGGTTAGATATCAGACACTGTCAAAATCCAAGCGTTTTGGTGACAAATTATATGTGCCATGCCCAGGGGTTCTTTGATAAACTAGAGCACTAGTTTCCTACAGAGGAAGTTCAGAATGTCCCAGTTCAACTCAAAGTGACTACTGAGCACAATCATGCATTTCCTACACGTCCTTATGGATCTTAACAAAGATAGGAAATAGGAAATTATTATTATTAGTAGTAGTAGTAGTTTTAGTGTTATCTATATGACACATTATTGATCTGCAATAATTGTTTGACTGACCATAGTATTTATGATGGCTCATGGTTAGGGGGAACAAGTGTTTTCCTTATTGTAGGCTGTTAAATGAGTAAATCCTTCTGAATTTTTGCTCTCACAAAATGGGGCAATAACATGATACTAGGGCATAATGCCCTGGTTGCTCTGATCCTTGATCTGAGTGTTAAAATTCAGATTGGTGAAGTAGTAAAGTTTTGGCCTCCACTTAATTGAAAATTAAAAAGATATAGATTGTATATATATATATTCCCATTCATTCTAAAATGAATTTTGGTCTGTCCCACTCTGCCGTATGTGTTGAATGTCTAATTTTCTCTGGACAGGCTTTGTAATGTAGAGGAAACCCTGTTAGTGCACAAATGTGGACACACCAGGACATATTCACTCTCATGCCTCTGAAAATCTGTTTGGCACCTGCCAACTAAAGATTTCCTTTCAGATATCCTCTTCTGAAATGCAGTCCTCCATGATGCATTGCAGGACAGTGTGAACCTGGGCACCTAGAGCTTTGCGTAAATCCAATTTGTGTGGATATGAATCATAGCAGAAGGCCTGCCCACTCTGCTTCCTGACACACTACTAACTTTGCTCCTAGAGACAATGTGGTGTAAATATGCTGCTCAGAATATCAGCCAGGCCATTGTACCAACGTACGGAATTCCTCCTCTCACTCAACGCTCACAAGAACTTTCTGTCATCACACAAGACAACAAAAGGATTTTTTTTAGCAGCAGACTGTATTGGTATTTAGTGAAGGGCTGGTTGGCATTTCATATCCTGCATATTAACAACTAAACAACATGACAGTAACACATCACAGCTGAAATTCCAGTCCTCATAATCTGTCTTTATTTGACCCGTTAAGTTCAGACGCAGCATGCACATGTTTTTAAATTGAAGATGTTGCATGTTTTTTTTACTGTTAAAACCAAGGTGCGACATTTGCATATTTTTTTTTACCATCAAGCCTGAGTTCAATGCTAACATAATCTTTTAAGGAAAAAATGCAAAATGTAATGTTTGCATGTTTTTAATGTTGCGGCTGAGAATTAAATTTTGTATGAACATTTACAACTCTGACATTTTTCCTGTAAGTTTTAGGAAATTGTTTCTAATAGTGCTTTAATTTTTTTTTAATTACCCTGACTGTGTAATCTCACAGACAGTGGAGCACTTAAAGTTTTTTAATTTAGTAATATGCATTGCTCTTATTTGAATTAGCTGCTGCACTGTAGCTGCAGTGTTTGCTCATTTCCCAAAAAAATGGCAGGGGGAAATAATCCAGAACATGTTAAGAAAATAAATTCTTTTGGAGAGGTTCACCCTTTCTTCAGAGATTTCACGCTTCATTTCTCTGCGTAAAAACAGTGCATTAAATTGTTCAGCACATTCCTGGCTGGTATTCTAGCAGATTAGTCAATGGCTTGTTTACAGTAGCCTGATGTCAGCATATGAATCTATGGAAAAGAGTACTAGTACCAAACTGAACATCTCTAACAGATCAGAGACCAGAAAACCTTTAAACAGTGTCTTTGGCTCAGTATAGATCTGCTTCATTTTCCATAGGTGAACATACTGACAGAGGGGAACGCTTTCAGTGCAGTATTACTGTTTACTTACTATTACTCACTGTTTCCTTGCAGTTCAAAGCTTTTTCTCCCTCCTCCCTGAATTGCAGGACTCCCATGTTTCCATCAGTAATTTTCAGTGTTTATTCTTTTTGCGTTTCTTCTCACTCTGCTGTGTGTGTATGCTTTTATTTTTCTGTGCTGCAGGAGAAGGAAAGCAGGCATCTTGCCCAGTCTGGAAGACCTGCTCTTCTACACTATTGCAGAGGGACAGGAGAAGATCCCTGCCCACAAATTCACCACAGTGAGTCTGGAAACAAAGCAACATCCAACTACAGAAAAAATATCCTTTTGGACGAGATGAATTTGAATGATTTAAGTCCGTCTTTGTTGGAAGAATGAAGGAGAAATGACTGACCACCAGCACTGTTTTATAAGATTCATACTCTATATGTTACTTATACATAAACAGACGTGTGTATGCAAAAGTAAATAATTTAGATTAGATTAGATGAAACTTTATTGATCCCATAATGGGGAGATTGACTGGTCAAGGCAGCATCAGAATGAAGTGCAAGAAAAAAATGAACATGCATAAAGACAGTGTAAAAGACAAACAATGTAACATAATAATAAAAGCAGTAAGTAAAAAACAAACAAACTATAGGCTATACACATATTTACATAAGAACAGAATATCAGTATGTCAGACAGAACAGATAATATTGTAGTTCTCAAATTGATGTAAGTCTTATTTAGTTTTCAATCTGTGTTGGGTTGAGCTGCTGCTGGACATGACTACTTATTTTTAGAAAACCTGCAGGAGCCAAAATAAGGGGGAAAAAATGCTTGAATATGAAAATCCACACCTCCTTCTGCAGCTCTCAGGGATACTGCTAACTAAGCCCTGCAGCCTTAGCTGACATTTGCAAAAAGAAATGGGAAATTATACAATTTTACTGATACTAGTGCCGGTACAAATCCTCCTTCTCTGTCTGATTCCATGTCAATTCCTGATGATTCTTTAATTTAACACTTAATTCATTCTTTAAGTAAAAAGGTCTTCTATGAAAAAAGATTAAACAATGGGGATAAAAACTAAATCTGAGGTTACTATGTTTAAAACTGGGGTCAGGAACTTGCACCAAATATGACACATTTTGAAATGAAAATAAATAGCTTTTCACTCCTGGATCGTCTTCAGGATCAGCAAGAAAGGATGCATGTTTGCATATATTTATTTGTAAATTGGAAAGAGCAGTAACTACCATCACTTATGCATTAAAAAAAAAATGCCATAAAGGTTCTTGAAACAATTATAGAATCCTGGTCCAGTCAATGGAGGACCCAGATATGGAACAGATCCACCTGGTGTAAAATTGAAGCTGAATAAATGGCAGTGTTCTGTAGGTTGTGAGATATAAACAATTAAACCTCATTGTGATACCCTCGAGGGGGCAAGTGTAATTAGTATGCTATGCTAGTCGTGTTAGTACATATTTTAATGTGGTAGCGTCTAATGAAGCTGCAGCTGTAGAGAGCCACAGCTAATTAAAGGAGATTGGAGGTGTCCATGGGTGAACCATTCTAGCACCAGCCAAGTGTTTACAGAATCGGAGCACACAGTGTGACACATACAATAAGAGCATTATCTGTTGTAATGCAATAATAATACACTGAGACATGACCTTTGAGTCATTGGATGATGTCATTAGAGTGTCAGCAGTCAACACAAAACTCTGCTAATAGTAGAGTACATTTACCAAAACAGAGTTCTGGCTAGGATTATTTTTCCTGACAGATTTTTTATTATTTTTTTAAAAATTGTGGTCATTTCTGTGTTTGTGTGCAGGCTCTCAAGGCCACAGGGCTGCGGACAGGAGACCCCCGACTCAAAGAATGTATGGAGATGCTGAAGGTGACCTTAAAGACCACTTCAGATGGAGCGTTGGACCGACACCTCTTCAAAAAGTACATTCTCCTTTTCAATTGTCATATTTTAGAATCATTTGAAAGAGGGGAGGATGTTCTAAAACTGAAGTAATTATTTGAAGGTCAGTTATTCAGCTTTCAAATTCAAATCTATATTCTCAATTATTAATCGGATCAGAGTTCCCGGTGCTTCCTTACAGAAGAAAATGGCCACTGCGTGTTATTAATTTTTCATCCGCCCTCGCAGTGCGTGTCATGAGCAGCATTTCATGCCTTACAACATCGAAGCAGAACAAATATCACAACAAACTAAAAAGCAAACATGCTGTTAGTTGTGTCTTTAAAGAATGCACTCATGTACCTTCAGACAACATGGGGCAGAAATATTGATATTTATATTATAATCAAAGAACATTTAAAAGCTACTGGAAACAAAACCTGGATATGGGTGTGCAGTGTGATAACATTAGCCTCCACCAGCAGCAGTGTGTGCTTCTGCGTGACCCCTCAGAAGCCTCCGTTCTGGGTGACAGCTTGGGCAGTGGCGCTGTGGACAGTCAGGGCATATGACAGCTCATCAGGGAGCTGAATTCTCAGAGAACACAGCTCTGTTGCCTCTGGCTGGGATCCATCACATCCGCTCCCCCTGGCTTATTTATAGAGCTCTGGCTCACCGAGTGAAGCACGTGAGCAGTGTAGCATGTCGCGCGTGTTTTCTCTGCAGGGATCCCATGCTACGGGGATTAGAAAGGGTTTGATGCAGTGAGATAGCTGAGCAACAAATCTGTCCACTAACACAGAGGCACCGTTACACCGGGTGGCCTAATATTCAGAGGGGTTTTGTTTTACTCTCTGAACCGCTCAAGGAAAATGACCGAAGACAGATGTCTGCAAATTCCATCACCGGTGATCCTCGTTAGATGAAAACCTGAGTGGAACATTACAGTGGAGCCATTATGTTTTCAGGTTGTCCATTCATATGTCTGTCAGGGGTTTTCCTGCTTCCTCATCAGGTGGACGCGGTACCATCCTGATCCTGAGCATGCATAATGGATCTAGACAATTTATGAATCAGTATTTGCAGAACTGATGGCAAACAACAGCTAATGGCAGATTTAAAATGGAAATTGTAACTTTGAAAATAAAAGCTGAAAGACAAAATACACCCTCAGCCGTGTTTTTGACAGTGGAATGATCATTGCCAGATGTATTTACTTGATTAATTTATTCACTTAGTTACAGCTGTACTAGCAACCAGTCTTACTGTCATTTTATCAAATTCTCCCTCAAGTGCTTTCATTATTAAAGATATTATATGGATCATTGTGGTAAACCTGTTGGCACCTGACAAGAAAGTTTAAAAGCCTCCTTATATTTCTATATACTGCAGTTTGCTGTAACTGCAGTTACACTTGATGTAAGTTCAATGCTTGTTACAAAAGTGTTTGTCGTGAAATCGCTCTCCAAGCTTTTGTCATGACTTAGTACTCGGCACTAAAATTGATCGAGCTACAATGAATACATAGAATACCTTTGTTTAGACTCTTTGAAGATCTTCACTATGTACAGTATAATATGTAGAACCAAGATCTAAACTGTCACTTGACTGATTTGTGAAGTCATACAACCCTGGGGCAGTATTATTTATTTATTACCCTTTATTTAACAAGGAGAAAAATCCCACTGAGATTAAGAACCTCTTTTACAAGGGAGTAATGGCCAAGATATTCAGCAGCAAATACAACACACAGTTACAAGATTACACCATTAAAAATCAAATAACACAACACATTCAACAATACATAATTAGTCAAAAAAAATGTTTACGAGAAGACTAAGAAAAACAAGTGGAAGTTATGGAGTCGGCCTCAAGGACTTTGTCTGGATTTAGAAGTGTTCAATGAAAAACTCTCGTTTGTGCAGAGATTGCAGTTTAGGGGGAAGCAGCAGATAAAGTTATTTGATGTGTAAAATGGTCATTGCACAGGCTTAATGGAAGTCCTCATTGATTCCTTGCACCCTGTCCCAGATGTGTCCAGAGCAACATTGTGCTGCTCACCCAGGCCTTCAGGAAGAAGTTTGTGATCCCAGACTTTCAGTCCTTCTGTGCCCACATGGATGAACTCTACGACAATGCCAAAAACCTGTCTGGAGGGCAGGTGAGCAGGAAAACAAACGCAGACTGTTGTGTTTTGAAGTATAAATGCAGTTGAAGGGTAATGATTTAGTTAAAGTTGGTGTATGCATATTCCTGCAGCTTTATAGTTGTGTTAAACATGAGGGTGTAAGTTGTGTGTTTTGTTTTGCTCTAGGTGGCGGACTACATTCCCCAGCTGGCTCGCTTCAGTCCAGACCTGTGGGCTGTTTCTCTGTGCACTGTAGATGGACAGAGGTAATTTTTTTTTGTTTGTTTGTTTTCAATTTTGCAAAGTACTACAACATCAAAATGGAGAAGTTTTTTTTCCCCCATGTTTGTGTGTCCATGTCTGTTTGGTCTTGTTATGTCTCCTGACCTGTTTTAATCTCAACTCATATTGCAGTAATTTTGTTTGATTTAATGCATACCCTCCTTCAGCAGTAGAGGTACACTTATGTCTACTGGAGTAAAGAATATGTGCACTTTTGCTTCCTTTGATCGTCACTTTCAAATCTGCAACGGAGTGCTCAGTCTCCTGTCTCGTGTCTTGTCTCTTATTTCTCAGACACACTGTTGGTGACACCAAAGTTCCTTTCTGTCTGCAGTCCTGTGTCAAGCCGCTGAAATATGCCATTGCTGTTCATGATCACGGCACAGAGTATGTGCATCGCTTCATTGGAAAAGAGCCAAGCGGTCTACGATTCAACAAGCTTTTCCTCAATGAAGACGGTGAGCAAAGAATCACGCTGTGCACACACATGATTTTCAGCTGAATCTCTCCTCTAGTCCATACCTCCATGATTCTTCTCTCTGCTCTGGATTAAGATTTTTTTTCCAAGCTTATTTTTTCTCTTTGTAAGAGGATCCATCTCCAGGCCTGGTTGCCATGGGACTATGATGAATTGTTAATGACAAGGTGTAGGAGGGAGGAAGAATTAATGACATGGTAACCTGGAAAAACAACAACCTGAGATTTGAGAATAAATAACATGTAGTGTCAGAAATATAGTGTATGTGTACTGTATGTTGTGAGGTGGGGTTCACAATGTTAAATATGTAAATAATATGCATGTATGTATACAGAAAAAGTAATTTAAATAGCAGATACTCTTTTACATTTCCTGTTTCCACTGTTATCCTAGCTGCAGTGTATTTGATAGTAGTATTTTGACTTAAAGGGACAGGATTTCTGAATTTGTTGCTCAGTGACCCTACAATTTACTGACTTTCACTTGCTATAGTAATGGTAATTTTAACAAATGTGAAAAATTCCAAATATGTAATACACTTTTGGCAGTAGAGCTGAGTAGAGCAGACGTAGATAAGGAGAAATAACCATAAGGACTGAGTTGTTGTGATGAGAGAAAATAGAGCTGTGTGTGAATGTCATCCTGCTGAGTGAGAAACTGTAGTTCACTCACCCTTAAATAAGCAGAGGCTGGAGTGTGTGGAACATGCAAGTCCAAAAATAGAAAGCAGTGGTATTAAAATGCACTTTGACTTTTACTCTAAAGTAATTTGATTTGTATATTTACAAATGAAAACATGAAATATATTGTGTTAAACTGTCTACCATGAAGTACAAGTCAGTCAATTTTAATCTCATTTGTTTTTTTATGTGCATTTCCTGTGCGTCAGCTGACATCATGTCACGTCCAGAGTTTGTTTTTGAACTGAAACTGGTGTTTTGTGAGAAAGTTTCCAGGTTTCCTCTCTTTGTTGTTATCTAACACAGCACAGTGCTCTAACACCGGAAATATTCCAGCTGTTAAAATATTATTTTCATGTCTTCTTTTTTTAAGGACATTGTTGTGACCTGTTGTATAAGGAGATTAAAATAGAGAGGAAGTGTTGGAATATTGTGGTTTATGTGAATCTCTGTGGAGCCGTTATGTTGATTTGCATGTAACTTTTTCTTCAGCAGTATGTATGACTTCTACAACGGTGTGGGTCATTTAACACTGAACATATGTATGTCATTATAATGGCATTGCAACAACTAAAACCAGCAACGCTATCTTTTCTTTCTTTTTTTTTTTTTTTTTTATTTTCCAGATAAACCACACAACCCCATGGTTAATGCTGGTGCTATTGTCTGTACATCCCTCATTAAGGTAAGATAAGTCCAGCCTAAAACACTGAATACATTTATTTTGGAAACTGCACAGCTACAGAAGACTGAATTAGATTAAAATGACCTAATAGATTTTTTTAAGGTGATATTCAAGTAGTTTGGGGTTTTATTTTTGTGCCGATGTGATGTGATGCTTGATTGTTACCTGGTACTAGAAGTTCAAAGTTGAATCTAAAGAGAATTTTATGACATATAATCATAATCTAGTTCAGAATGTGTTTCCGCCAGATTACTGTATACAGGGAGATTAAGGTTATAGATAATCACGCTGAAAGGGGATTTAGTTTAGAATGGTGTTGCTCTAAAACACACACACACTGAGTTCAGCGAGTGCACAGAGTGGGTGGAGATGGAGTCCGGTCAACTGAGCCACATGAGCAGCTTTAGTGAGGAGAAAGCACTGTTCTACCTGAATGTTTGATTTAATATTCCACTCTGACCTTCAGACACACAGGGAGCTGCTGTCATCACAGTCCATCTGAAATACAACAGCACCACCTGCTGGTGTAAACACTGACAACATAACACCAATTTCACATTAATTGCTTCTTTATCTTGAGTCTCTGGTTGAGACCGAGAGCTACTGTAGCCAAAAATCATTTGACGGCCCATGGTTTATTACAGTCCCCCACTTCACACTTATTCAAGTTCTGCCAAAAAAGGGCAGCTGGTACTAATGCTGCCTTAATGTGCGATGGGAATTATGGTACGTACTACTTATGAACTCAAAAATTACGCACGAACATACCTTCATTTGGTATTTTACACTGGAGAAGTGGGAAAAAAGTGGGAAAAAAAGCTGCTGAGAACTTTTCAACATGAGGGAGAACAAAAAAAGATTCATGGCAAATGATAGACAATGCTTTTATTAATGTCCTGCCGCTGTTAGCTGATGATTTTACACATTTATAGTATACACAATTTACACAAGAAAAGAAAACAAATGCTGTAGCAGATAAATTAGCATGTCCAAAACTGTTTTTTCCCAAGTAGTAGGTCAAGACAAATCATGTGTGAGCCATTTTTCATTTCACTACAACAGCAAAAGCACTTGAACACAATGCGCTGCCAATTTAGAATTCACATCACAGATGGAAAGGATCATCTCCCCAATAGCACATGAAGGCAGCATAAAAGTGCAGTGCTGTGTCTCTGTTGTTAGTAGAATTTCCTGATCTCCATATTCAGTTGTCTCAATCTACAGCCTGGGGCTATGCTACTTTTGTGTTGCTCTTGGTGATCATAATTGGGATGCACTGGCTTCTTTGTCTGTGTTCATAACTGCATTTTGTTTATCGTCCACAAAACTGACCAATCTCTTCAGGGCTTTTCTGGATCGCAGCCTCAAACTAATTTGCATTGCTTCGTAAATCTGGCCCTCAGCGTCACAGAAGAATTGAAATAAGTAAGTTAGAGCTAATAAATCCAAAGGAGAGCAGCTATCCTGTGAGCTGAATAAAGTACAGAAATCTGCAACTGGTACCTTTTGAAACAACGTATTCACTGCACCCTGTGGACTGTTTGTTGCTGGCAGCCTCTCTGTGTGCTGTCTTTTGTCAGACTGGCTGTGAATCAGTAACAGTAGGCTGTTAAATAAATGCTTGAGGCAGAGAGTAATGAGTTCAAGGTGAAAAAACACATCCAATAGTACGTGTTTGGAGCAGACTCCTGCTTCATACACAGCACACAAACTACTCAGCTCACCAACAATCAATACATTCATACACTAAAACCATTACAGGGCATCAGGAAATAAACAAGATATTTCTGGTGTTTTTAAGCAGTGAAGATGTTTTTTGTGGGGGGGGCCAAATTGTTGGCAGAAAGTGACAGTGGTTTTATATTGTAATATTTTGATCAATATTAATGAAAAAACATTGCAATCATAATTTTGCCATATTGCTGGATTGCCCTACTATACCTGAAATGAGAGACACTGTCGTAGATTATCTTTTTACCCTAAAATTACTGCAGACTTTATTTTTTTGATCCTGTATCTCAACTCATGAAAATTAAAGCCTTTGATCCAGATGCTGTTGTAACGGTTTCCCAGTGGTAATCTGTAAAACTGAGGTTCATCCTATTTGTATTCCTTTTGTGATATTCAACAGTATAACAAGACAGTTTTATTCCTAGTTTCTGAGACCTTGTCCATTTGCTTCAACCTGTTTTTACTGGTTTTCTGCCACCAGTCTGCACTCCCATCCACAAATGATTTAACCACGACCATGTAGCCATGGAAAACAAAATAGCTAGTAGCTTCAAATTAACATTTTGCCGTAGCCTGAATAAAACAATATAAAAATATTTTCTACAAGCTTTAGTAGTAATTTTTAAAATAAATAATTATGTCAGAAACTTTTTTCAAATCCAAGAATAGGACCCTTATTTCTTAATATCCCATGACACGTCTTACATGGAATCAGAATAATCATCTGTTGTCTTTTTCTGTGTTCACATCATGTAGGAACAATGATCTGAACAAATTTGTGATTTAAACCTAACTGTGTTTACGTGGACCCCAAAAAAAAGAGCCGAACCAGAATCAATATGCCTCATGTAGACACTGAACTGATCACTATGGATTTTTGACCAGAATGAGAAGAGTGGTGCATAATTAGTTTGGTAATTTTTTCCAATCCAATCATTTCTGTCTTTCTGCACATGCTTAACCCCATATGAGGGGAACATAAGTTACATGAAAATGTTCCCAGAGTGACACAAACATTCCAGCTGCTTTGTGATCACCTTTTTTGTTGCCATCCTTTTCATTTTCATTTGTCACCTTGTCTTTGTCTTTGTTGTCACTGTTTATTTTATTTATTTTGTTCTGGTCATCTTTGTCTTGTTCTGTCTGTCATTGTCTTCTTGTCCATGTAATTGCAGCCAGTGTCACATGACTCTTTTTTTCTGCTTTGGTGTTTTCAGGATGCATCGGCCAAAACACTGAATAGATTCAGTCATTGTTCTGACACTATGTCTCATGATGTGAACGCAGTTTATTCCCTTCTGACTTGAACTAATCATATTCTGTATCCATTGATCTGTTGATAAAACCAGGTTCTATCAGGGTCTGTGTGCATGTGCCCCCCCCCCCCCTCCTATGTGCTCTCTCTCAGTCTACAGCTTCACTTCAGACACAACATATGCAATGTAACTTTTCAAGGCTCGTTGTGTGGTTTTATGTGTTGTTGCATATTTTACAGCATTAGGATCTTTGGGAAATTATGACCACAGCAACAGGTCAATGACATTGGTAATTTTCCTTTTTAATTATTTTCCCCCTCTTTGGTCTGGACTGTGACAAGCTTTAGCCTTCACATGGCTGTTTATGAATGTTTCAGTGTTGCTTTTTCTACTGTTCACCTGCATTCTTTAAGACTGTTTATACATCTGGATTATAAACAGTACACCTCTGGCTCAACTCAAATACTGGTTTTATATCATACTCCATTCCTCTGTAGAGCAGTTTTTATTATTTCTCTGTTACAACCTTTAATTCAAACTCAACCTTAGCACTAAGAGCAGATAAATCTAGTCATTTCAACTCCACTTTCAGCACTGAAAATCAGTTTTTGTTGTTTGGCCACAGCAGTGCAAATCCAACCTGTGTATTCACACTGCAAGCTACATGGCTAACACGTCTTTTTATACTGATCTTTGTCTGCGCAGACACATTGTGTAGCCACATTAGCACGTTTGTGTACGATGCCGTAGTATTGTCTGGAATTAAATAAGTACATGACCTGGGTGATATGGTCAAAATAAGTGAGCGTCAAAGAAACCGGATCATTAGATTATTCACAAAAGATGAAAATGAGACAAAAAAGACATGAAAGGTGCAGTAAGACTAAACCATACTATTGTAGTCTCTGATTTTTGTGGTTTAAGTACAATCTGAGTTCTTATTCCATAACATGAAAAAAACACAAACTGCACCTTTTTGCGGTTTTAAACTGTTAAAAGAGTAAAATGAAATAGAATAACATTTTATTGTATTAGACAATATGAACAAAAGAATCCTTAAAGACAAACAAAATAATGTAAAATTATTTTGCAATATAACATCAATTAGTGTAATTTATTACCCAGTTCTAGCATATACTGGAACATGAAATTTTTTTTAATTGGCCACTAAACTACCCTCAACAATATTGTTGTTATGTTTTAACATTAGGTGCAGCATTTACAAGTTTCAACATTTAAAGGCAATTGACCATTATGAACATTGACAGATCTGTCACGTTTTAGAGGAAGTAGTTTTCAAACAATGCTTTTCTAGAGAGCATTTTAGAGCAAGTTCAGAACAAAGATTTATGATGAGATGAAACCGATATGGACCGTTGCAGGTTACAGTTACAGCTGTTAAATCACCAGGGTGGTTTTAGAACATCCCGTCATTTAATCTTTGCTTCTCCTCAGTGTTTACAGGTTGACAGCCTTACTATCAGCTGTTTCTTTTTGTTAGTTTTATATCTACTTATGAGAGAGGACACCAATATCTTTAAAGAACAGAACTGCTCAGAGAATAGATATGGATTAAAAGTAGAAGGAAAAACAATCTCGACTTTCTCCTTTATTATTTCATCATAAATGCAGCTGTTGTAGATAACTCACTCTCACCAGCCCCAGATCTATTTTAAGAGGCTACAAAGGTTATCCAGTTACAAAAAACCATGATGCAGACAGACCTGAAGTACAGTCGTTACAACTGAAGCAATTCGCTGTCCCGTCTTGGTGCCCCAGCCTGATTTGTCCAGATTTTCAGAACATTTCAGACCAGAACTTTGCAAATAGTTGTGAGGTTTCAGTCGGTCTCATTGCGAATCTTTGATCTGAACGCACAGTTAGGTCTTAATGGTTTATGAACTGACCGTTGGAGAAGCAGTGTGCCATTTAATGGTTGTAGACAGTAATGTTCTTTTCATTTAGATGTCATGTGACTTGTTGATCATGTGACTCTCAGTGTGACTGCACCATTAGTTAAGTAAACGAACTAACCAACCAACTGGCCATGCCCTCCATGTAAATACACCTGTAGTTGAAGCTCCATCAGCAGGACTGGAACTTGCAGGTAGTCTGTAGTCTGCACTCACATCAAAGTCTGGAGTCAGTTTACCTGCTGTGTCACTGACGTAGATCAGCTTTTATTTGATCCCTTCATGACACTTTGTTTTCTCAGGGTGGATTAACTGTTTGTTTCACCTCCTCCATCTCCAGCTAGTCCCACCTTTAATTCTAATCCATCTGATGTCATGACTGGAATGGGCTTTCTGATTGGTCCCATAACTGATGAGCTATTTGATAACTTTTAATATAAAACAGTAGTAGTGTCAACTTGCACTGTTTTCTATCTTGTGTCATATAGATGCATAGTGCTAGTCTCCATGACATGGTTAAAGTTTAAAGTCACAGAATGTTTTACTGGATGTGCTATCGATGTACTTTGATGCTTTTTTAATACTGTGACTGTCCTGTTTGTGTTTCAGCAAGGGGCGAGCAATGCAGAGAAGTTTGACTATGTAAGTATCTCCATAAACATCTGGAAATGGGAATATGATTTTGGATGAGTGATCAACACTAGGCATTAATACAATGATTAAAAACACTTTTACTGAAATGTTAAGGTTAACTCAGTCCAAACTGGATGTTTCAGCAGATAATGAAACACATCCAGGACATGACATATTGAAACAAAAATCAAGAATTTAATTTGGTTATTTTTTCTTGTTTCCAGTAAACAAAAAAAAGAATCATTTGCATCTGTTTGTGTCTGTCTGATGCAGCCACACCTTTAGAAACACAAAAAAGATATTTCATGATAATATTTGAGTTTGTATCAAATTATCCAAAAACTTTTTTACACTACTGCAATTTAAAACCAGAAATAACTATATGTTGTCTTCAGCTTTCACTTGGAACCAAATAATGATATGGAGGGAAAACATATTTGATCATATCTCCCAACCATAAATAAGCATACTATGTAGCCTTGCAGCTTTAAACGATAACCATAACCGCCACTAAAAAGAGAAAACAGACGGATGAGATACAGGTTGGAACTGATACGGTGCTATTGTAATGGTACTTTCATAACAGTATTGCTGACAGCAAGTCTAATGTTGTATTGAAGTTCAATAATTCAGTCTGGTTTGTGGAAGTTGGGTAGCATCCAACCTCAGCATGCCATCTGTCTGCAGTCTGTCAGGAGTAGCTGCGTCACTAAACCTAACACTAGTGCTTCTGATAGAAGAATCTGTATTTTGTCAGTAGGTTCATACACGTAAAGATGCACATGCACCACACTGAAATGTGTCTTCTGCCTTTAAACCATCACTAGATCATGCATGCATCCCACACTGCATACTAGAAGCAGTGGGCTCACCATATCAAGCGCCCGGGGAGCAAATGGAGGGGTTAAGTGCCTTACTCAAGGGCACATCAGCTAACAACTCTTCACCAGTCCAGGGTATTGAACCGGCGACCCATCAGTCACAAGCCAACTCTTTAGCCATCTAGGCTGTGGTTGATAACTCGCTACCATATTAGCATTGACATGTGCAAATCTAAACTGTGATCTGTGACTTTACATTCATACATTACACACTATAAACTCTACTCAGAGCTCACAATAATGTCTGAGCATTTTCATCCTTTTAGTATGAGGGGATTTTTTAAGGTAACATGTTGTTGTGCACATTTTGACTGATGTGACTCCGTAAAGTTCACCTTCACTGACACTATCGCAGTGATTACAGCTGTCTGGGCTTATGAGAAGATCAGTTTTATAAATAACTTTCTCCTCCTCCAGTTGTTTGAGGATCCTCTCACCAAGCAGGATGAGCTACCCACAGTTAATGTTTTGGGAAATAAAGGATGATCAGCAGTGAAGTAATTGAACTTCCAACAAATAACAACAAATCCGATCTAGTGCTGTCTCTGTCTTTTTGTCCCTTTGTCCTTTTCAAGTGAATCAAGTCCTTTTGAACCAAGCCTTTTTCACATTTTTAATTTGTTAATGTTATGTATTTGCTTTTCTGGTTTACAGGTCATGAACTTCATGAACAAATTGGCAGGAAATGAGTATGTGGCTTCAGCAATGCCACGTGGAGGTTCAACTGTAACAAAGCCCATTCTGTTTACAGTGTTCAGTGCATCTGTGAAGCTCACATCTAATGCCATGGATAATGTGTTCCTGTATGAACTGCTGAAACAGTTGCACATCGCAGAGTTGCATTGGGGTCATACAGCATCTTTTTTAGGAGAGGTGCTTTCTGTCACATAGGCTGAGTCGGCGTGTTTTGTTCTAGTTTCCAGTCAGAGCGTGAGTCCGGAGCAGAAACTTTGCTATTGGCTATACCCTGAAGGAAAAGAAGGTAAGGTCACAGAGAGCTTTATATACATTTGCAGTGGTGGCACATCACTGCTTCAGAAACTATTTATTATTTATTATGTAACCCATAGATATACCGGGAACAACTCTGGGTTTAAAGGCACTCAAAGAAATTAACTTGGTTTCCAGTCTTTGTGGCCAGCTGATTCCAAGCATGAATCAGAGAAATGACATGGATGATGGAAACCAAGGGAGAGAAATTACGTAGATTTAACTAAGGTCATAAAGTCCGTTGAATGATGGGCTCATGAATGGTTGTGATGTTTTAGTCACGGTTGTCTCTGTCCTTCACTCTCAGCTTCTCTCCTAATCAACACATTTTAACTTGGGTTAGTTTGTTTCTGTGTCTTCTATTTCAACAAATCATTAGCCTCATGCATAGCATAATTACCTTAGTCATATTTTGAGCAAATTGTGATATCTGCACAACTTTATTCTCCTAACTCTGCTGATTCATTTTGCATCATTGGCTATGTCCTGAAAATAATATTACCTCAGTGTTTATGCTATGAGGCAAATGAAATGGTTTCAGTGAATCCAGAGACCTAGTGCACATGGTCTAAAACCTAGAGATTATGCCATAAATGCTTGTTGATGTCATGAAATATGCTCATCAAGAGGGTAAGGAGGATAAGGCTAAACTATAGCTAAATACTGCAGATAATGTTGTTTTCCCAGTCCTGATATAAGTAAAGTATTTTGTTGTTATGTATATGTATAAGTTTTTCATGTTTTCTTGTAATCTGTTTTGTTTTCTAGGGTCTAAAGTAGGATTATTTTGTGTTTATTTTATTGCACATTTGAAATAAACTGAACTGAATGGCTAATGTATTGCCAAAAAGGCTAAAGTTACACTTCACTTGAACAACACTTTGAAACACATTACACATAATTTTTAATGATAGTACAAGTAACATTTGTTAAGTCTGCCCCTTTTTTCCTTTTTTTTCTTGTGCAGCAGCACTGTAAAATGTACATAAAGGAAATCCTTATATCAGCTGTCTATGTTCTATAGTATAGTCTTACCTGTTTACTCTATTCTCTTACTTTTTGTTTTCGACATTCTCTTTTCCATCCCTTGTTTCAAAAGATGCCATACTGCTCTCGAAGGTTTTTCTTCTCATGTAGTGATGATGTTTGTTTCCAGCCACACTGACTCAGTTTACGTGCACACTAAAACTCCGATCATTGATCACTGGTTTCTGGAGTTGTCGGATTATTCAAGTGATCGTGTTAACAGTATAATCTGATCAGTTTTATCAGATAACAGCAGTAATCTGATTAGGAGGAATCAGATTAACACACCCATATTTTCTCCCCAATACCTCTGATGTCTTCAGGCATGTCTACCTGTTAACCTGATTTATTTATTTTAGTCTTTTACATCTGAGCATGTTTAAAAAAAAAAAAAAAAAACAGCAAAGGAAATTGAAGTGAGCGGAAGACAATAAGAGGTGTGAGTCTAATCTCACTGTGTACATACCCTGAAAGAGATACGATAACGGATTAAAACATCTAAACCAGAGGTTTTTTTTTTCAATTATTGCATGTAAATACGTCAGATCTGATTATTACAATTATCCAATTACTCTCAGTAATTGGATTTTTAAGGTTGTGTAACGGGACTCAGTGTTGACACCATTATTGTGTTTTCAGTGTTTTCCAGAGGGGACAGACATGACCTCCATCTTGGACTTCTACTTCCAGGTAAATACAGCTCAAAGCAAAACAAAATAAAACTCAGACTGTGTGGAGTGCATATTTGTTGATTGTAATGACAACCACTGTGTTCTTCTGTCTTTAAGTTGTGCTCCATTGAGGTGACCTGTGAAAGTGCTAGTGTGATGGCAGCAACACTGGCCAACGGCGGCTTCTGTCCAATCACAGGAGAGCGTGTGCTGAGCCCGGAGGCAGTGCGAAACACCCTGAGCCTTATGCATTCTTGCGGCATGTACGACTTCTCGGGGCAGTTCGCTTTTCATGTTCGTATATATAATATATATTTTTTGACTGTCTTCACTCTCTGCTGGTATTTACGGAACATGAGGAACTTTTCAGGCTCATGGCGTGTTCCTCTTTCAGGTGGGTCTGCCGGCTAAATCTGGGGTGGCTGGAGGCATTCTGCTGGTGGTTCCCAATGTCATGGGCATCATGTGCTGGTCCCCTCCTCTGGACAAACTGGGGAACAGTGTCAGAGGCATCCAGTTCTGCACGGTAAACCTAACACTTTTCAAAAATCTGCTGTAGCCAATCATCAATGACCATCCACTAAAGATTAGAAGCATCTCATTCTTTGTCACATCCATCATGGGATGCAACTACATTAAAAACAGGTACATATATGTTGATACTCCTGTCGATGCCCCTGACTGCTGTACTGATGAAGATCTGTGGTTGGTCTCTGAAGCCTTCAATAGCAGCTCACTGCTTCTAATGTGGACCGTGTACAAATGCAAATTGCTAATGCTAATGCTAGTTAAGACAAGGCAAGGCAAATTTATTTATACAGCACCATTCATACACAAGACGATTCAAAGTGCTTTACAAAGGCATACAATTATATTAAAATCATAGAGAATAGAATATTAAACAAAAGGAAAGTACAGAAAGGTACAATGTGTGTGCATTAGGATGGGTAAAATGCAGTGACCAAACTGACCAAATGAGATCGTCAGTTCCTCTCACTGGTAACACCAATGGAAAATATTCATCACTGACGTTCCTCAAGGTGTTTGACAGCCTCATAGACCACCACTGCCTGCAGTGTGGCCTCCAATTGCACCTCCGTCTCAAAGTCAACATTAGTAATACCTCCTTCTCTGTCACCGTATTCATCATTAACATTCTTCTCTCAACAAAACTCTACTCTTCTTCAAGTCATTTGGCTACACATGTTAATTCAGAACAGTGCCCTCTGGTGGATTTTTTTTTGCCATAAGCTCATTCTAGTGCAATGGACACATGGAGTATAAATGTAGTGATGTTGACAACATTTGAAACACAGGCTTCTATTTTTGTACAAACGTAGAGCTTAAATGATCCTTTAAAGCTTCAGACTTTATTCAGTACACCCCTAATACACTTATGTTACTATAACTAACTGTCATGGTTTTCAGAGGGCTTTTGTGTGAGAATTACTGCACATGTCCAATAAGTTTACATCTGCATTATTTTGGACCTTTATTAAACCTGTGAGCAGAAATTTGAAAAAGTATATCAAAGTCATTCCACTGTTAGATCAGAGAAAGTCATTTTTTAAGTTTTGACACTCTCCACATTGATTTTACATTAGCGTTATAATGCCTCACAGAAATGAGCAGCCATAGAATGCTGTGATTGACCAATCGGAATCAAGTGTTTACTTACTCTTTCCTCCTTTAGGACTTGGTTTCCCTGTTTAATTTCCACAACTACGATAATCTAAGGCACTTTGCAAAGAAACTGGATCCCCGCCGAGAGGGAGGAGACCAGAGGGTAAGTCCCACCAACACAGTCCACGTAGTCAGTGAAGAAGACTTGATGGGTATGAGAGCTGTTCTGGCTCTCATCAGTTTGACTTTTAAGATGCAAAATTTCTGGTAACTTCACCGACGTTTATTAGCCCGTACTCAGCTTGTCAGACACAATTAACCTATTATATAAAGCTGATGCTAATGCATGTTGAATAAATCCAAACCTAAGCCTAAATACCAAGTACTATTTGATTTATTTTTATTTTTATATAGTAAGGATTTGAATCTGTTCATACACCCAGACACTTTGACAAATTTCCATATTTCCATATAATAATAGGGCTTTACTGTGTCAAGTACCTGGAGATGATTTTCTGTTGTGATTTGATGCTATCTATATAAAACTAAAACTAAAAGGAGAAGATGGATTCAAGTACATTGTTGTAATAACCTTTAAGCTTTAGCTGAACTTGTTGTAATTCCTTGGTTCCAAAAAATAGCTGCATGCTATTAGACTTATTAAGCTGATAACAGACAGAACAACAGAAAATAAACAGAAACGGCTGTATGCTACTTCAGACCCAGATTGTATTATTTCAGCAAGTTCAATAATCTTGAATGAGGCTGAATGTGAGTCATTTTAGATTTGTTAAGACCATACTGAGCGTTACAGCGAAATTTCCTACAAATGCTTTATCATTATATGCTATGTCAGGGTTCCATTGGGGTCTTAAAAAGTCCTAAAATCTTGAATTTATAAATCTGCATTTAATACCTTAAAAAGTCTTTAAAGGTCTTAAATTTGATATGCTAGGTCTTAAGTGATGTTGCCATAAACTTGTTTGTTATATCGTATTTAAATGTGTCTGTTGAATGTCCAAGCTGCAAAGAAAGTAACGTTAGTCGACTCAGTTCCACCTGTTCCAACTCGACAATTTATATTGAAATTAGGAACCAATTATCACTAACTTTGCAGCTCCCGGTGAGAAATGTCTCAAGATGTTGGAGTAAATAAATACGTTTTCCTGAATTTTAGGAGTCACAAATTTTTGCCAGAATGGCCATGGAACAAACATTAAATTCTGTTTTAAGTAGTCTTAAATTTAACTTGTACAAACCTGTAGGAACCCTGTATGTGATGGGCTGAGCACTGGCTAATAAAACAACATTATAGTTATTTGAACCTTCATATAAATGTAGACAAAAAGCTTCCATACCTCCGAGTTGGACAGATTTAATAATAAAAGTTAATCTTTGCTCAGTCTTTTACTCGGTACTGCTCTTCCTCCACTTCAGGGCTTTGCTACACTAATGATGTAAAAGATGTAAGACGGAATCAAATGAAAAGAATGTAGAAAAGACAACACTACGAAAGTGCTACAGGCTGTAGACAGGCTCCATGTGTTGTTTTTGATTCCTCCTGTTCCTGTCAGCTTCTGTTTTAAGATGCTTCACGTTGTGTTTCAGGTGAAGTCTGTCATTAATCTGCTGTTTGCTGCTTACACTGGAGACGTGTCAGCCCTGAGGAGGTACACACACACAAATCTGTTTAGAATTTCAGAAATGCTTGTGCAGTGCAGACGGTCTAAGTGACAGGCGTGTGGGATGGAAACACCAGGTTTGACAGTTAGAAAGCACCAAATCCTGCAAACTGTCCATCACTTTACATGGCCTTCAATCCATGAAAAGCTGAAATCACAAGATGAGTAGTCTCAGTGAGTCCTGCTACACAGCCTGCAGGATTTGTGCTGGATTTTCCGTCTTTGCATATGATGTCTGCTGACTTGGCCAAATGTTTCCTTCATCTAATTTTCTTGGTTTTGGTCTTGTGTGTTTGTTCAACTCCAGGTTTGCCCTGTCCTCCATGGACATGGAGCAGAGAGACTACGACTCCAGGACCGCCCTCCATGTGGCGGCTGCTGAGGGTAACACACTCATTATTACATGACAGTGTCATCAGTGAGCCCGTTTACATGCACACAAATACTCCCATCATTATCTGACTTCTGGAGTTATCAGATTATTCAAGGGATTGTGTAACAGTATAATCTGAACTGTTTTATCAAATAGAAGCAGTAATCTGATTATGAGAAATCAGATTAACACACTTGGATATCTCCCCAAACCTTTAATGTCTTCATGCATGTATACCTGTTAATCTGATTTATTTCATTCTTTTACGTCTACAGATGTGGAAAAACAATTAAAATTGTAGAAAATGGAAGTTGAGTTGTCAACCTTGAGCGAAAGACAATAACAGGAAGTTTGCGTCTGCCATAACTACATACATACGAACTCCGAAAGATATCCAATAATGGACTGAAACGTCTAAACCAGCGCATCTCCATTATTTCTGTAGTGCCTGTAAATGCATCAGATCGGATTATTACAATTATCTGATTACGAACAGTTATCAGATTTTTATGGTCACGTAAACAGGCTCAGTGAGTCCATGGATGTGGTGCTGATGTGGTGTTTGTGTGTTTTCAGGGCATGCAGAGGTGGTTCGCTTCCTACTGGAGGCCTGTAAGGTCAATCCTGTTCCCCGAGACAGGTAAGACTTCCCCTCTTCTATAAGACCTGAAGGACTTAAAAGATTCAAGATGGAAATTCATGAACACAGAACTAGACAAAAATGATGGAAAGATTAACACAACCTAGCCAAAAAAACAGTGCTCTAATATTTAACCTTAGACCTACTTTGCCTTTTGCTTTGATGATGAAAGACATTTGCTATCATAACATTTATTTTTGCCAGTTTTTGAGGTCATAATGTTACTGAACCTAGACTTGATCGACCGAATCAACCTCAGATCAGAACATTGCACCATAGGTACTATGCATTAGTGATGGCCTGAACATTGAATATTTCCACTCAAAAAAGTAAAACTACACTGTGAACATGTTTACATTCACGAACTAGCCTTTGACAAAAAAAATGTGAATAACCTGAACAAATATGAACAACCTAAAATTTCAGAGGAACAATATTATGCCTTATACAACTTATGCTTACTTAACTTAAGACATTTCAGGTTATTTGCTTTTTTTGTGAGAGGATAGTTTGTAAATATAAACATTTTCAAAATGTGACTTTACTTTTTAAATTTTTCCCATTAAAACAAAAGGAAAAAATTGGAGTTGTCATTATTTATGTTATTATGACACTTTAGAACTTGTTGGTCTGAATGTGGAACCTGAACTAAAATTATTTAACATCTTTAAATTGTTAGTATGTTCAATGTAATTTTTGCATTTCACAAATTAACCCCTGAGACGGATTGGACTCTGGTGGACCGCTTTTGGCCCACGGGCTGTATGTTTAATACCCCAGTACTGGATCAGCCTGTGGATTTGTGATGAAATGAGCTTTATTCATGAGTGGAATGTTCCGTGTTGCAGTGTGGGGGAACACACCGATGGACGAGGCGGTCCACTTCGGCCACCATGACGTTGTGACCATCCTCCGGGACTACCACACCCAGTACAGCCCCGTTGAGACCACCACGGACAAACAGAGCGCAGAGAAGAATCTGGACGGCATGCTCTGACGGAACGTAGTCTGAAGAACTCAGAAACCTCCACACCGGAACCTGCTGAACGACCGAGCAGCAGACACAGCTCAGAAAAGTCCGGTCCTTAGGCCCCGCCCACAGGAAGCTGCTGTCTCTCAGTAACAGCCTCCTTCGTTGTGTCGGTTCATGTGTTTTGTACATTCGACCTGTTTGTGCTTTGAGTGAGGAAACTGCATTCCTCTTGTTTGTTTTTGTTTGTTTTTACTCGTCCTTAGTTCTGTGTTTTTAGCCTTTCCGTGTCACCAGCCACCACCTGAACTCTCGGTAAATTTAACGTCTGTTAGAAGCGTCTGTCGTCATTACCTGGTCAGATTTGTTCCACATGTATGAAAATACTGCTTCTCGTCACCAGTATTCCGAAATAAACCGTTGTAGATTTACAGAAATAGAAAATACAGATTTTAGGTTAATGTACACAAAAGTATGTTGTTCAATAGTGTGTATATTTCATGATTTTATTTATTACTTTGCTTAGCTAGTATGTTAGCTGATATGACTGGAGAAAAAAAAACATAAATGTATTCGATTAGGGAAAAAAAAGTCAGGAGGAAGCAATATTTTCACGTATGCATGGAGCAAATTGGGTTTTATGTCTTTGGATCTAAACCAGAAATGTGTTCAACACTGGATCAGAATGTAGCTCAGGATTTGTTCCATATATTAGTGAAAATATTCCTTCCTAATGTTTGCAGTTCAGTCAGACTGATGCAAAAATGACAAAAGAATAAGAATTAAAATGTGGTTAATGTGGTATTTATTTAGTATCGTGTATCAGACACACTAAACATCTCATCTATAATGAATACATGACAAAATAATGTACATTTTCTATTTCATCACGAGTCAAATCCAAAATAATATTGTCTTTACAGATTTTATTTCCTGGAAGTAGGATTTTCACACTTTGATGTTTGATGATTGAGAGGAAGTGACTGGAGCTGAAAGAGGAAGTAGATGTAGAACATATTTAAAACCCTTCATCACCATCACAGCGCAGTGGAACACATCCACATCCCCTTTGGTGAGTGTATTTATTCATATCTGTTGAAGATCAAGTGTACATTGATGTAGTGTGTATATTCTGAGGAGAATCTGTGTAAATATGTGCAGCTGTAAAGTTGGAGTTGTCGGCTCTCACTCAAACTACAAACACTCTCCTCCTTCATCAGTAATTATGATGTTTAGACTCTAAATGACAGATTACATTCTCTTTAAGTGAATATTATGCCTTTGGGAAGGTTTGAAATGAGGAAATCCTTTTGTTTCTGTCAAATATTGTTTTTGTCCCCAAAGACTGGAGTGTGTTTTTCTACCGTTGTCCACTCTATATGCTATTTATTTAGTGTATTTTATTGTTTTTTGTTTTTTTTTTATTAGTTTGGCCAAAGTTGTGGGTGTTGAGAGCTTGTACATATCAGATGTGACACTGCCAGCGGTAACAGCAGCTCCTCGTCATCAGACTTTATTCTTTTTTTTTTTTTTTTTTCCAAAGGATTCAAACTAAAACCCACAAATCTAACACCATTACAGATGATTTTTAGGTGAACGCTGGAGCTGCTGAGCGCGTTCATGTCTGTTAAGGTGCTGTAACTAAAACCGGTGGCGTCTCTTTACTTTATTTGAACCTCTGGCATCCAAACATGACTTTTCCAAGAGACTGTGTATTGTATCACAAGATTTACGATGGTTATTGTAAGTAAACACTCGTTCCAGTCAGTTGAAATCTGGAGGAGCTTTATGAAGCAGATTGTGTTTATCTGCCGTACTTGAAAAGCTGATGTTTTAGTCTTTTCACAGGTTTGAATTATTGTGCGTTTGTTTGTTTGTCGTGCGGATGCTGTTTTCTGTAACCATGGCAATCGACACTCCTGTAACGGCGAACAAGCCACGCGTTGATATTCTGAACAGCGGGTGAAACGTCGGAGTCCCTCAGGTCGGGTTATGTTCAGTTTCATTAATCTGGTTTGGATCGAATTGTTAAAGAAGCACAAAACTGCATCCAAACACTTGAATATGTAAGAAACAGCAATAGAACGTGAATGATTGTGACCTGATGCGCAATCTGGATGAGACTCCAGTGGTCCGACCTGCCGCTCACCCTCACTCTCCTGCCCTCAGTGATCTCAGTGATGTGTGTCTGTGTTGGTGCAGATCAGTTACTTCTGAATGTAACGTATTTGGTGTCGTTCTGTTTCTTTTTCGTGTATATTTATGCTGCTTCGGCTTCTGTCGGTCGGTTACTGAGCAGCGCACATACTCACTGACAGACCGAACATTTAATAAAAGGTCGAAAACTCAAACTCAGCTCGCTGTTTTTATTCTCAGTGTTTTTTTCCTTGCAGGTTTGAAGAGCATCAACATACAGTAGTGGGGATTAAAAGTGTTCGTTCACCCCGTGCATTTGTGATAGATTGAATTAAGAATCACTCTTAACCTTTGTGTCACTATCGACATTTTTGTCCATTTGGGTACATTTTTTTTGTCTTCATCGTTTTAAATTTTTGTAATGCTGTCTTAAAGAGAAGGATAAGGGCCAAAAAAAATTAAGGTCCATATATTTTTTATTATGAGAAAAAAGTGAGAATTCTGGCTTTGATCTCAGAATTCTGACTTTTTTCCTCAGAATTTCTGACTTTTTTTCTCATAATAAAAAAATATATGCTGGATCTTATTTTTTTTCCAGTGGTCTTAATCCTCTTCCCTACTCTCTTGACAAAGTTTATTATTTAAATTTTGCAAATCATCAAAAAAAAAAAAAAAAACTATGGGGAAAAATGTACTACCCTTTAGAGAAATTCAGGAAAAAATGCCTTAAAAACTTTACGTCTACATACTGTATTTTTTCTGCTTTTTTGGGTTGAATATTTCTTCTGATAAAAACAAGCAAATATTGAATCATTATGATTTTAAGCCTTGAATGCCACTTTGATTACATGATCCTTATTTATTTATTTATTTATTTATTTTTTCATGAAAAGCCAAAATAACACTAATTATTTTTCATATAACAAATGTTGGAGGACTGGGGTTATTATTTTTTAATCAGTCTTGGATTATTCAAAATATTAACTTTAATACAATATTTTTTTATGTGTCATCAGATTTAACATTTACTTCCCTCTTGAGTCATTCAGGACTAAAATGTCCCATTAAAACCACATATTTAATCTCAAAGCTGTTAATAAATAAAATCTGGTGTTATGTGATTTTATGGTTTCATTTTACGTTAAGAAACGAGACAAATCCAAGACTGAAATAAAAAAAAAATACCCCAAACACCAAACATTTGTTGTATAAAAATTATTTTTATGGTGTTTTACATAAATAACAGTGGCTTCAAGTAATTAAACTAATTAAATCATCAAATATTTTATTTCCATGTATTCTGCTGCAGATTAATGACGTACACAAAAAACAGATCCAGTATGTGTGCTTTTTACAGTTCACTTTTTCATTATCCATCCATCATTAATTGCCAACATTTTAACACAATAATATCACGCAGCTGTTTTAAAAGTGAAAAAAGGTTTGAGTTTCCAAACTGAAAGATAGTAAGTCTTATCTGTTCTGTCAGTTTATTCCACATCCAGCCTTTCAGCCTCTGGTCAGAACACAGTTTTCAGTTTTTATGTCTTATTATTATTATTATTATTATTATTATTATTATTATTATTATTATATTATATATGTTCTTTACAAAACTGTTCACATAAGTTTGATGTTGATGCTCAGACTGAAAAAAAAGCGTGTCTATGGAATTCTTTAGAATGTATGGCCAGATTTTGATTAATAAATAAATAAATAAATAAAACAAACTAACAAGGCGATGACACAGGAAGTTTTACTAATGCTGATACAAATGTTAATATAGAGAAGGGCAGTTGTCATAAATATGTCTGTAGTTTTTCACTAACTCACAGTCTCTATTTATGGGAATTATTCTGTTCAGACCTCAACACTGCCCCCTATGGTTCCCGGTGGTACTGCTCCGTATTCTTCTAGGTTCGCATCCGCAAACTCGGAAAACGGACAGAATTATGTATGGAATGTACACATAGGACGGACAGGACACTCCGTCTGCGTCTGGAGCAGGGGTGTCAAACATGCGGCCCGGGGGCCAAATGCGGCCCACCAAAGGACCCAGTTTGGCCCCTGCGATGTTTTTGCCAAGTGCAAGAATTCCACAGTCTTGAATTGAATTAAGCAAAAAAAAAATAAATTTAGCTTGAATAAATGAAAAAATCTTGAATTAAGACAAAAAAAAAAAAAATCTTCAATTAAGTAAAAAAAATCCTCCCTTAAGCCAAAACAAATCTCAAACTTTGCAAAAAATCTTGAATTAAGACAAAAAAAATATCAATTAAGTATAAAGAAATGTGGAATTAAGCCAAAAAAAATCTTTAATTACATAAAAAAAAATCTTGAATTAAGCCAAAAAAAAAAAAAAAAAAAAATCTTCATCTATGTAAAAAAAAAAAAATCTTGATTTAAGCCAAAAAAAAATCTTCAATTAAGTAAAAAAAATCTTGAATTAAGCCAAAAACATCTAGAATTCACAACTTAATTTTGTTTCCTTTGTTTTAGTGCAAAAAATAACATTAAATTATGAAAATATTTACATTTACAAACTATCCTGAAACAATTAAATGTGAATAACCTGAACAAATATGAACAACCTGAAATGTCTAAAGAAAATTAAGCACAATTTTAACGATTTTCTGGTTGTTACTAAGTGTTTAGTGTCTTTGTAGATCTGATCCATAATGCACATGTAGAAATGAGAAGCTGAGGAATAATATTAAAATTGCACTAAATTTTCTTATGTTTTTTAATTTAAATTTCTTTTCTTTTCTTTTTCTTTTTTTTGTGGATAGTTTATAAAAGTAAGTTTTCATAAATTAATGTTTTGTTTTTTTTACACTAAAACAAAGACAAAAATTTGGAGTTGTCATTATTTATAGGTTATTATGTTTATTATTACTGGTCTGGCCCACTTGACGGTAAATTTAGCTGAATGTGGCCCCTTAACTAAAATGAGTTTGACACCCCTGGTCTAGAGCTAAACACAAAAATTGACTCTTCATGTAAATTGAACTTTCAACACATTTTATTTGGCCTATCACAAATTGATAAAATAACTCCAGAAAAAAGATATATTATCAACCTTTTAATTATTTTTGCCAAATTTCACATTCATTGCTCCAAATTTGCACATCAGCGTCCAAACATCACTGTTTTCAAAGCCCTTTTTAACAATTATGTAGACAATTTGAGGAACAGCATAAATTCTAAAGCAAATAAAACCCCCAAAAAAAGTCAAGTGTATAATCTTATTTAATTTATAATTTCTATTTATACCTTGAGCATTTTTTTATTTTTATTATATATTTTTTTCCTAATGTTTTTTTACTTACGTGTATTTCTATGTATTTGTAATGTAAAATATGTTGTGAATTATGACACTTTCTACCCTTTTGATGTATACTATTATGTTATATACTGTTCAATGTTCATGTTCAAATTAAAAAAAAAAAAAAAAAAAAGTGGTTTAGTTTGAGAAGAAATCCACCAAACCCAGCTAACACTCAGTATGCAACAGTAATAAGGTAAGCCTGTTGTCTTTGTATGCTTATTGTGTGTCCTGTTTGGTTAATAAATATGTTGTATCATATGTGTTAGAAAAAAAAACACAAAACAAAACAAAAAAACCTGGTCGAGAGCATAAATGAGCTTTTAACCTGAAACTGGTACAGACCGGAAGTTCGTGTTTCCACCACGGAACCTTCGGACCCGGACCAGTTCCACCCGGACCTCTTTAAGGTGTCGGTTTCCTCCCCAGGCCCCACCCGGACTGAAGCCTGAGTACGTCGCAGTTTTCCAGGTCAGTATCTGCGTCTTAAAGGCCGTTTTTCCTCAGTTTTAGGATGTGAATGTTTCCTAGTCCTGTGGAGGTCCCACCAGGGTCTGTGGGACCTGAACCGTGTCCGCCAGGTTTTGTTTGTTCTTGGATCTCGTGAAACGTCATCAGTTTTAGCTCAGGTCCGGTTCCATTTTAGTTTGCGCATAATAAACATCATAATAACTGATAATCGGATCATTTTCGGCAGCATTTAGCCCAGTGTTTGCTAAATGCAGTTCTGTCGGGAGTCAACGCACTAGTTGACCGTTTGTGGTCACCCGGAGCCGTCTGGTACCGAGGCCTGCAACAAGTGGGTCCGACCAGAGGAGGAGGTCCTGGGCTGAAACCTCGGTCCAGTCTGGGCTGTGCTTGGACCCGAACCTGGTCTCACACCTGAACCCCACACACTCTTCAAATACGTTGGTAACTTTTAGGGAGTAAATGGAAACCCGGGCACGTCAACGCCTCACCAGGCCTCACCATGCTGCGTTCAGGGTCTGTGGAAACTCCCACTGATCTCAGACAACTGTTAAAGCAGTGGTTTCCAACCTTTTTGGCTCGTGATCCCCTTTTTAACCCTTTCATGCACAGTGGTCACTACAGTGGACAGCTGTTCTCTTGTATATCATGGATTTTGTTCTTTTCGTTGTTTTTTTTTTTTTTTTTTTTTTACACATACACTACCAGGCAAAAGTTGGACTCACCTTCTTAGTTAAATGACATGAGATGGACCACAGATGGCCAACAAGAGCTCAGCCTCATTTGGAACTCCTTCCAGACTTTTGGAAAACATTTCAGGTGATTACCTCATGAAGCTCATCAAGACAATGCCAAGAATGCACAAGCAGTAATAAAAGCAAAATGTGGCTATTTGAAGAATCTAAAATGTAAAACATGCTTTGAGTTTTGTCACACCTTTTTAAACTACATAATTACCTCCGCCAAGGACGTTATGTTTTTGCCATGGTTTGTTTGTTTGTTTGTCTGTCTGTCTGTTTGTTTGTCTGTCCGTTAGTGTGCAACATAACTCAAAAGTTGGACAGATTTGGATGAAATTTCAGGGTTTGTTGGAAATGGGATAAGAAGAAATGATTAAATTTTGGTGGTGATCGGGGGTGGGGGCCCACGGGGGGGGGGGGGGGGGGGGGGGGGGGTGGGGGGGGGGGGGGGGGGGGCACTGATCAGCCTTGGCGGAGGTCTGCGCTCTCCGAGTGCTTCTAGTTCCATATGTGTTCATTCATAGTTTTGATGCCTTCAGTGAGAATCTACAATGAAAATAGTCATAAAAATAAAGAAAAAACCAGGTGAGTCCAAACTTTTGCCTGGTAGTTATCTGTATTAACGTTTTAAGACACTACATATCTTTTCTGACATGAATTGGTAACATTATGTAGATCTCTCCTGAGCATAAACCCCCAGAATCACAATCCCCCCATAGTTTTCACACAATTTATCAGTAAATACATGTTTCTGTGCATCAAAAATTAAACATGTGGTGTCCAGCTGAGTGGACATTTTTGCAACTTAATGAAAAATAGGTTCATAAGATTTTTTTTTTTTTTTTTCATTATTTTTTTTAATGTTTTTTTTTTCCAATTATTTTTATTTTATTTATTTATTTTTATTTATTTTTCAGAAGAAAATTTTCAGTCGCATTGTTTTTTTTCATGCCTAAAGAGGAATAAAAACACTCAGGAAAAAATTTTGATTAAGGTTCTCATAATTTGTGCATGAAAGGGTTGACATCACAAACTTCTGGTGACCCCAGACATTCAAAACAGAGACTTTTTTTTTTTTTTTTTGTGGCTAAAATCAATTTGTTTTTGATCATGTAATAGTTTGCTATACTATGTTGCAAATAAACATTGATTTTAGTTGACATTTAGTCTATATCAGGGTGTCAAACTCATTTTAGTTCAGGGGCCACATTCAGCTAAATTTGATCTGCAGTGGGCCGAACCAGTAAAATAATAATAACTAGAAGCACTCGGAGAGCGCAGACCTCCGCCAAGGCTGATCAGTGGCCCCCCCCGTGGGCCCCCCCACCCCCGATCACCACCAAAATTTAATCATTTCTTCCTTATCCCATTTCCAACAAACCCTGAAAATTTCATCCAAATCTGTCCATAACTTTTTGAGTTATGTTGCACACTCGGACACACAACACAACAAACAAACAAACCCTGGCAAAAACATAACCTCCTTGGCGGAGGTAATAACCTATAATAATGACAACTGACAATTTATGTCTTTGTTTTAGTGTAAGAAAACCCATTAAACTATGAAAACTTACTTTTATAAACTATCCCCCCCCAAAAAAAAAAACAAAACTGAAATTTAAATTAAAAAAAACGTTAGAAAATTTAGTGCAATTTTAACACTATTTTCCTCAACTTGTCATTGCTCCATGTGCATTATGGATCAGATCTACAAAGACACTAAACACTGAGGAACAGGCAGAAAAAATGTTCAAATTGGGCTGAATTTTCTTTAGTCATACGTTAATCTTTATGTGCATTAAATGTTTGAGGCTTTCCCAGTGGTGTCAGTCACCCTTTCATATGGTGAGTCTGTGTGAAAATATGAATGAAAATAGCGGCCGAGCGCATACACAGGCTTTTCCTTAGAGCAGGGAAGAAACAGATGCAATCAGCAGCAAAGGAGATCTGTGGTGAATTGGTGTGGTCTGTCTGTTCTCTTTACTTATTGGCTGATGACAGTTCAACTTTAGTGGCTGTAAAGAAATGGGGCAGAGATGAAAATAATACAAGAAAACGCCACTTTTTACGCTGTCAAACGTGATCCAGAGTGCTGTAAGATATGACGTTTTAAAGAGCCATAAGATGCTTATGCTGCTTTTAAAACAGTACATGATGACATTTTTGTGGGAATTTATGGCGTATTTTACAGCGTTCTGGTGGTTTGGACACAGTTTTTTACGGCGTTTAAATGACCAGATGTGTTGTGGGAGTGGCGAATAGTGATAGAGTTGGCCGGGCATAAACATTTGCCAAAATGAATATGCAAAAAGGGGCGTTTACGTGCAGTTCTGCACATGCTGGGAGGAGAAAATGTAAATTTATTAATTTTGCACACGCAAAGTGATTTATCAAACCCACACACACCCACACACACACCACACACACACACACACCACACACACAAACTTTACTGGACTCTTGTAGCAAAGGCTACTTTTCCACTTGATCTGATGATTGTCATTAAAAATACGCACCAACATTAGGCTACAGTGTGACAAAATTATGTCATTCAATCCAACAACCCCCACAGCCCCCCACCTCTAAAATGAATCTGGCACCGTTAACCAGCAATGGCATTTTAGAACTTCTAGACGAACTAGGGGATGATTTGGGTCCAGTCACAAGGAGGAGTCAGTTAAACCTTCTATGACCAAACTCCTCCAACTTTACATTCCTTGTTTCTGGATCATTCCAGTCTCTGTTACCACTAGTGCTAGTGAATCCCAGAGCAGTTTTTCCAGCGTACTGTCTCCATGACGACAACCAGTAGCACCCACAAAATCCTCATTTAAATAGGACAGTCTCCAAAAAGTTTGCACCAACTGTCATTTGCACGTCGCTGCTTCAGTCACTGGCAAGTGCCCCCTGATCTCACATATACCTATCTGGAACCAGGCCTGGCGTCATCTGTTTATTTTGCATACTGTATATGTTATATTTTCTTTGCAGAGATGAAAATATGAAAGACAGATAATGCAAACAAACCCATGTGTACTCTTTTATTCTCTCACCCAATGAGAATTGATAAGGAATCGGAACAATAAGCAAAATTGATAATGGAGTCGGAATCATTAAATTCTTATCAATTCCAATCCTTAGTTAAAGGGTTAATCTGGTTCTAAAGAGATGCTTGTTCTGTTCCATTCCCTTGCATTTCAGTGACCACCTCTTCTGTGTTTTTGTGTTTTGATGTAGAAAGAAGCCAAAGGTGGATGTTAAGTGAAACCTAAAAGTTGTATCTGGAGAAAGACAAAGATTACCTGAATCCAGCAAAGATGAATGGAAGACCCGCCTGTGACCAGTGTGGAAAGACTTTCACCACAAAGAATGGGCTTGTGCAACATCTGAGAGTCCACACCGGAGAAAAACCTTATGTCTGTGACCATTGTCAAAAGGCTTTCACCACAGCAGGTCAATTAAAAATTCACCAACGGTACCACACCGGAGAAAGGCCTTATGTCTGTGACCATTGTCAAAAGGCTTTCACCACAGCAGGTCAATTAAAAATTCACCAACGGTACCACACTGGAGAAAGACCATATCGGTGTGACCAATGTGGGAAGACTTTCATCAGCAGGACGGGGTTTAAAGGTCACCTGCTCAGCCACACAGGAGAAAAACCATATGGCTGTGACTATTGTCAAAAGACTTTCTTCACAGCAGGTGAATTAAAAATTCATCAACGGTGGCACACTGGAGAAAGACCATATGAGTGTGACCAATGTGGGAAGACTTTCATCAGCAGGACGGGGTTTAAACGTCACTTGCTCATCCACACAGGAAAACCATATGGCTGTGACCGTTGTCAAAAGGCTTTCACTACAGCAGGTCAATTAAAAATTCACCAACGGCGCCACACTGGAGAAAGACCATATTGGTGTGACCAGTGTGGGAAGACTTTCATCAGCAGGACGGGGTTTACAGGTCACCTGCTCAGCCACACAGGAAAAAAAACATATGTCTGTCGCTATTGTGAGAAGGTTTTCTCCACAGCGGGTCAATTAGAAATTCACCAAAAGTACCACACTGGAGAAAGACCATATATGTGTGACCAGTGTGGCAAGACTTACACCCAAAGGGCTAGGCTTAAGGCACACAAACGCTTCCACACAGGAATAAAACCATATAGCTGCAACTATTGTCAAAACGCTTTCTTCACAGCAGGTCAATTAAAAACTCACCAGAGGTCCCACACAGGAGAAAAACCATATGTTTGTCACTATTGTCAAAAGGCTTTCTCCACAACAAGTAATTTAAAAACTCACCAACGGTGCCACACTGGAGAAAGACCATATAGGTGACCATGTGGGAAGACCTTCACTAAATGGCTTTCACATAAGTTACACAAACGGATCCACACAGGAGAAAAACCATATAGCTGTCATGAGTGTGGGAAGACTTTTACCGGAAAAAGTGGCCTTAAGAAGCACTTACGCGTCCACAGGGGAGAAAGACCATATGGGTGTGACCAATGTGGGAAGACTTTCACTGCAGCAAGTTCACTTAAGATACACCAACGCATCCACACAGGAGAAAAACCATATGGTTGTGACCATTGTCAAAAGGCTTTCTACACAGCAAATGACTTAAAAGTTCACCAACGGTACCACACTGGAGAAAGACCATATCGGTGTGATCAGTGTGGGAAGACTTTCATCAGCAGGAAGGGGTTTAAAGATCACCTGTTCATTCATACAGGAAAAAAACCATATGTCTGTCAGTATTGTCAAAAAACTTTCTGCACAGCAGCTACAGTAAGAAAACACCAATGGTGGTGCCACACAGGGAAAAAATCATATGGCTGTGACCAATGTCAAAAGGCTTTCCTCACACCAGATCAGTTAATAATTCATCAACGGCACCATACTGGAGAAAGACCATATAGGTGTGACCAGTGTGGGAGGACTTTCATCCAACAGAAGGGACTTAGAGAACACAGATGCATTAAAAACTTTAAAAGACCATACCCCTGTGACCAGTGTCGTAAGGCTTTCAAAAGCGTGTCTACGTTACAATCTCACCGCCGTAAGTACCATAAGGAGGTGATGTATGAATGTGATTTGTGCAAAAAGTTACTCGCGTCGTCCAAGTCTTACAAGATTCATTTACGGCTCCATACTGGAGAGAAACCCTACCAGTGCAGATTCTGTGACGAATCTTTTGTGGCAGCTTCCTATCGTTCCACACATGAACGTGTCCAACATATCCACGAAAGACAAAAACTGAACAGTTTCATCAAAAGTGAGACTCTAGAAACTAGTGGAATAAATCCGGATCATAACACATCAAACCCGTTTGAGTGTTACCAATGTGACAAAAGGTTCTCGTCATCGTCTGATCTTGCCTGTCACCAGCACAGATGTGAATCAACATCTGAATTAGCAAGTACCTCAGCATCAGTTGACGAGAAGACATGCAGTGTGTTTGAACCACCGGCACCGACTTCTGACAAGAACATCAGACTTAAAAACCTCCAGATCAGGCTTCACAGAATCCAGATGTGAAGACAAACACTAGACTGAAAGCTGTTTCATTGTCCTCATATTAAGTATCAATCAGAAGTGTGCTCTAATGCTCCACCTTCACAAAACACTGACTTTACAGAACCACAACCTGACACAAGGTGAACGGTTAAACTAGTGTAGGCCAATAAGGCTGTGGTTTCCATGGGGATTCTACTTCTGATTGACTTTGTGGACATTTAGACTGGAAAACTGATGAGCTGTTAGCAGTTTAGTCCCAAACCGAGGCCAACAACATGGAGATCACATTCCAGTTGGAGGAAGTGTGTTTACCAGAAAGTTCACGACCACTAAAGGTGACATGTCAGACTACGTGTCAGTGGATGTTGCAACAAGTCAGTGTTCCATCTAGTGGTCCAGTCTGGTACTGGTCAGGTCCAGTGTTTTATTTGACATCAAACTGGTTTCAACAGTTTTACACTGGTCTAACCCTGAGGTGCAGAATGCGCTTGATTTGGTTGAAAATGTTGAACTACTGATGGCTGTGGTAAAGAGGAACCACTTGAAATATTAGAAACGTTACAAATATTTTGACATGTTACGTTGTATTATAGTATATTTTACCATTTTGTTTTATTATAACAGTAAGGTGGACCTGAAACACGGGACAAAAGTAGGATTGTATATTTTCTCTGTGGCGTAGGTGATATATGACTGTAATGAAGCTGATGGAATCAGTCCAACTGAGACAAACGGACTCAAACAGGAAACTAACATGTGAGTGTGGTCTGTAGTCAAAAGCTGCTGAAAAACCACACAGAAAGGCCTGACATGGTCAAAGCCCGACACCACAGAAGAAGAAGGAGTCAGTAGTGAATGTGTGGAGGACTCCTTCCACTCCTCTAGTGGCTCAGATGGATGAGGAACTGCTCCGGAGGTCAGAGGTCACAGGTTCACATCCACTGTTTCATCTGAAGGGCTTTTTCTTCTGCCACTGTTTTCATGTTCAGACCTGATGCAGCCTGTGTGTAGAACTGATTCACACTAGAACAGGAGGGAAAAGGTGGAACCGCCTCATCAGTCTCCTTGGAGCTTAGTGGGTTCAGGATCAGGTCTGGAACTCAGAGGTTTTGGGATCTGATCCGGTCTTGGCTGTAATGACCTGGGGCCTCATGTACAAAGCGTGCGTACGCACAAAAACCTGGCGTACGCCCTTTTCCACGCTCACGTTCAGATGTATAAAGACTGAAATGACCGTGGAAATGTGCGGTCCTTCACGCCCACTCCATAGCTGGCGTACGCACGTTTCTAGTGCTTTGGAACCATTGGCGACACTTAGAGGTGACACTGAGAAACTGTTAATAATGTGGAAAAGGTCATTCCTCCGATTGATGTGCACATCGGAGATACACAGAAGAACAATAAACACACCGGCACGTCATCCTACTGTCAGAGCAGCACATCCACCAACAGAACCAGAACCAATTAGACCCTGTATCCATCAGTGCCAATCCTGTCCAGATGGACATTCAGCAACAGCAAAGAGACAAGGACATAAAATTCATAGGTTGATAAATATAGTGTTCATGTCTGTGAGAACATTTATTAGTCGGTCCAGTCGCTCATTGACTCCGCCGATCGTCCTCACGATGTCCTCTTGTGACTCGGGTCAGTACAGACCCATGCCGGTCAGACGGGCATCAGCAGTGGGTGGCGGACTGGAGGACCGGCTAACACTGGGGAGTCAACAGAAGCTTCTGTGACAGGAGGATGATACTGGGTCTGACTGTCTGCTGTCTCATTGTTGGAAAATAACAATTTGAGTGATTAAACATGAGTCAGAGTCTTTGATTTCCTCTTTGATTTCCTGACATGATCACACATGAACCTTTTCTTGTTTGCCTGTGATCAGACTGTGTATGACCCGTAGAAATGAACTGTGTGACTTACACTAATACTAAATATATATTTATCTGGGGGTGATCCGCATCAGCCCTGTAAGAAAAGTGTCACAATGTCAGCGACTCTTTCCTCAAACGTCTCAGTTCGTCTCTTTTCTCCTTCCGTCTGTTTTGTCCTCCTTCGCGTCCACCTTGACGTCATCGTCTGATCCTGCAGACAGGGGAATCCCAGAGGGAACCCCACCTGCAGACCCTGTTTATGCTGATTTGCATATTTAAATGTGGGCGTGGAGAGGGAGGAGTCAGGTACTCCAACATATGCGCTCAATTCCACGCTGATTGGGATGTATAAAGGAAACGTACTTGGATTCGGGCGTACGCACAGTTTCATACATCTGGATTTTTTTGTGCGTTCGGACTTTTCTGGATTTGGGCGTACGGCAGGTTTCAGTATGAAATCCACGCAAGTCTTTGTACATGAGGCCCCTGGTCAGTGGACAGAGTGGTTCAGTGACTTTATCCTTCTCCATCATCATGTGAGTAAAGGAAGGGGTTTCCTCTGGTCATGTTGGACCTCCTTTAGACAGGACTCATCCATGTTTGTCTGAAAAAACAAAGGTTTAAGCTTAATTTAAAAAAAAAAACAGTTTGATTGTTCACATCTGAGCCAATGTTTTTTTGTTTTTTTTTTTCTTTAAACGTGGTCAGTTCTGCTGTAAATATTAGAAAGTTTCCCGGGTTTAATATTACACAACTTTTAAGGTGTTCTTGAACGATGGACACTGATTGAACATGAGTAAAGGTTGGATGAGTATTTTCCATGTGCTTCAGTGTTTGATTCTGACAGATGTCTGCAGCTGATGGAGGTGAATGAACCAATCAGATCAGAGCTCTCCCAGACCTGATCCAGGACCAGCTGGACTTCAGATTTCACCGATCCTCAACAGAAAAGTCTGTCAGTTCAAGGTTAGAAAACACACAGTCCTGTTGTCCCTGACGTTTGTGAAGACAGTGAGCGCAGCAGCAGCAGTAGCAGTGACAGGTCAGCAGGTGGCGGTGTTGGGCTGTTTTTCGACTGAATCATAATCTTTGTTCCAGTTGAAACAGTGAAGCCCTTTAAACCCAAAAGCCAAAAAAATTCATTTTAAAATTCTGGATGGAGTCTATCCTTCCAATGATATGATAAAACAACGATTTGATTTTGAAACAAATAACATTTATTTTTCCATTGTATGTATGTGGAAGCGTTACGGCTGGACATTTCTGATTGGCTTCACACAAACGTTTGCCTTCCTGAGGATTTTTCTATAATGGACATTACTTATGGACATGTACTGGACAATGTCAAAGATAACCTTTTAATAAATAGCGTCATTCTGGGTTAATTTTACAGATACAAATAAAAACATTTGAAGATGAAACCCACATTTTCCAGTTTCCATAGTGAGTTTATGCTCCAAATGAAAACTCAGTCACGTGAAGAGTAAATCTGCATTGAACCTTCTATCAGTTATTGAAGAAAATAATTTGTACAACAAGCCCTAGCCTCCCACCTCATTTAATTTAAATTTTTTTTAATTTTTATTTTTTTTTTATAAAAATTTGCAGTCTTCATGGTTGTTGACATCTGTGTATGTACTCCTGTTTGCACCTGTGCCTTTGTATGTTCTTTAATATGAATGCTTAGTTGTTTGTATATTTGTATGTTGTCAATAAAAAAAATAAAAAGTTGCGACAGTGAAGCCATGTTTAGAATTTTTGCAACTGTGATTGGAGCCTTCTGTCTGGTGAGAGCATGTCATTGGACAGAAAGTGTAAAAATCTGTAAGAGGTGAAATGGAATCAATTGAACATGGAAGATTGGTTTTTTAAGTTTTGGGGGATTTTTTGGGTTTTTTATTGCATTTGTTATTCAACAATAAAACATACAAAAAATATTAATATACAGAACATCAGACATTCCAAGACACAATAATCATAGACTAATAATACAAAGACACAGAAACTTCAAGAATAAATTAATTAAATAAACAAAAAAGACAAAATATAATAACTTCTTAAAAAAAAGAAAATAATGAAGATAAGTAAAATATACATTAAAAGGAGAGAAAAATATATTGAATCCTCTCCCATACTCAATTATTGGGTTTAGTTTTTGGTGTAACCACCTACAGTCCACAGTATTTACTATAATCAGCCTTTAACAGCATCCACTCAGTTTTTCAATTTCTTCGTATTGTGCCTTTTCCAGTTATCAGTACAGGTTCTGTTATTTTCCTGACTATCAGTGAAAAATGACTTTGTTAATGTGTTACCATGTGCATTGCTGTGTGTTCTGTAAGTCTTATTAAAACATAGACTTAGTTATGTTTAGTTTTTTGCGTTGTAGTACTGTTTTCGAACAGGTTATGATGAGGAAGTAGTGTGAACTGTTGTGTAGCACAGATTAAAATGTTGTTTAATTGAATATTGTAACGTGTCCTACACACAGCACTGGGAGGATGAACTATTTTAATGTGAAGGTTAGAGTTGTCCTCATCGTTCTGCTGTTAGATCCTAAACTGTCAACAACATGGCTTCCATGTACTTTGAACTCACACACATGGGAATCTGGTGTGATGATGTATTTTGGATCATTTATTTAAAATTATGACTTTTTATCACACTATTGCAAATTTATTTTCAAAATATTAGGACTTTAATCTCATGTTAGTGTGACATTATTTTTAATTTTTTAAACTACGACTTTATTCTCATAATTTATGGCTTTATTCTCAAATATTACGGCTTCATTCTCGTGGTGACAAGTTTTTTTATTTTTCCTGTGGCCCTAATACACTGTAGTACTATGGAGCCTTTTTGTCTAAAATTTTTTAAGTTTTTGATCAGGTTTGAGTCCCATGCAGTGCTATTAATATGGCTGGTTATTTCCAATGGAAATAACCAACATTGTTTAAATGTTTAACCAACATTCAGGCAAAATTGTTTGAGAGTGTTTATTGAATTGTTCTCTTTATTCTTTATTGGGGATTCCCATTAGCTGATGTGCAAATGCCAGTCTTGTCTTCCTGGGGTCCTCTTGAAGAAAAAATAAAATAAAAAAATGTAATTGTTTATTTGGTTGCACATTCATTTAAAACCAAAAAAAGAAGAAAAATGTAACATATTAAATCCTAAATGTGAGAGGGAAACACTATGAGAGACTTGAAGTTTGTTTTGTGAGTGTGAGTGTGTTTTGTGTGCACTATAAAACCGTGTTGACTGTAGTTTGACTGGTGCCATGCTGTCTCCATTTGGACTCTTCTGGAGAGCCCTGGATTTTATTACTCTTGGTAAGAATTGTCTATTCAATCATTTGTTTTAATCTAGAGTCAAGATGTGTATACAAGTGTAAGATTTCTGATGTAAATGTTTTACTGAGATTTAATGAGAGAGCTCGACTTGATTTTGAATGCTTTCTGACTGCGTTACACAGGTCAGGAGTTTTGTTTGCTGAGATTTAAAGATAGAAGATTCTGTCCAAGGCTGGTGAGTCCGAGCCCAAGATGATCCACTGTGTGTAAACCTGAACTGCACTGAATGGACTGAACTGTTTGAACTGAGTGGTAGGATAAACCCAGATCCACCTGTTTGTCCTGCGTACTCTGTTAGGAGAAAAATACTGAGGGCTGAGACAAAAGGCTTCAGTTTTCATTTAAAGTGGTCATATTTATCTAAACCCACTTTTATTAATCTTTGGTTCGTTTATTTGTGTATTTGGACCCTAATAGTTCATAAAGTTTGAATTTGAACCCTCCAGGTGCCTCAAAGCTATCTTTCTATTAATTCTGGCGAAAATCGAGTGGATTTCTTCAGCCTGTTTTAATTCCTGCTGAATTTGTTGCGTTTTATAACTAGTTACATCATCACATTTAGTAGTAGTAGTGTAGTTTTATTTCGATCACATAGAATCAAAGAACCATACAACATGGTCAAACAAAATTTTTCAGCGCTCGAAAAGGAGTGGGAAGAAGTGCAACTTACAGACTCCACCCCCTTTTTACAAACTAATAATTAAATTAACTCCACTTCCTTTGTTTTGTTAACACACCTTTTCTTCTGTATATTTTTACAATAACACAAAGCATCCATACAAACCATTCACATACACTTTTTTAGTCACCTCACACACACAGTCAGATTTTCATAGTCAACTGTTTTTATTATAACTATAAGATTTATATGCACTTTAAATATTTACTACAAATACAATGATCAATAAATGTGATAATATCTTTTTATCATGATAATTACAATAATATTTCATGTGTACTTTTATGTTATAACTAGATATTGACTTATTCAGATAATGTTCTATATTTTGTCATCATAGTGGATGTGTACATCCTTTTAAATGCACAAATTGAAGAAGACATTTTTAAGTTTTGCTCCAGATTATTCCACAGATGTACCCCTATGACTGAGATACACTGGCTTTTTGTTTGTTCTACACTTCATTTTCTTGTAGATTTTAGTTCCCCTTTTGCCTGGGCCCAAACATCTCCTGTAGACTGATTTGCACATATAAGGTCAAGACTTCTGATGAAACATTTCTCCGAGTACCATAATTGTTTATCAGCAGCAGTGGTTGTAGTAAAACGGAAAATTTGTCCAAACTTTGAGTCCATTACCTAAAATCTTCACCTTTCTGGTGTCATTACTCAGAAATAGGGTGAGAATGGCCTGTGGAGTTGAATTAATGAAGAATTCAGACCCAAGCAGAGTGTTTACAGTTCATGTAGACCACAGGGAAATGTTTAAAATGCATAATTCCATTTAAAAACACAAAAAGCAAAATATCACTCCTTAAAGACCAGGCTTCACGCATCTTAGTTTGTCAAAGCACAAAATAATTAATAATACTCCAAAGAATAGATGAGTCAAATATAAAACTGGCAACACAGATAAAGGCCTGAAGGATCCTGTGGGGCTGATGTTAGAACCAGATCCTCTGAGCCTCAACAGGAGAATATGAGTTTACCAAAAAGAGCCATAAAAGCCACCCAGTAACCTGTCACGTGATAGTTCAGAACTCCTCCCACTGCAGGCATTAACACCTGATGTCTTTACAGGTGAGACTGTGACGAACACAAACCCTTTTCTGTCAGACTTCAACAGGTGAGTTTTATCTTTGACTCTTTAAATCGAGTCAAGAGCATTGGTATTATTCTTTGGAAATAAATGACCCTTTAAACCCATAAAGACCCAAACATCCACCACTGACCAAAAGCATCTACTGATCTAAACTGTTGATCTACTAATCCTATTAATCCATGTAAATAATTGATGTAACATACAGTTTGTCGTCTTTTCATGGTCGTCAGATATGACCCAATTGGACGTTCAGAGGCTCCGTAGTTACCATGGAAACACTGTCATCTTCTACAATATTGATTCACCAGTAAAACCCATGGAATTGGATGAATGACAGTGGATGGAGACATAGTTAATGACATTTTTTTTTTACTGAAAAGCCAGTTTTTCTTCAATTTTTATATAATAACCTTGAATTTACTCTGATCTTTTTTGAAAATCTACATGATCATTCAATTAAACATAGGAAAAATGCAAAATTTTGAGGATAATATTATAATAAATGGTGATAAATCAATTAGGAAAGGTTAAATAGAGAGAAAAATTCATTTGGGAACTGGCACAAAAGTCACACTGGGTCCTTATGGGTTAAACACTTCACACATATTTCGTATGTTTAAAGTCAGTCTGGATTCATAAAGTTGTTTTTATTTGACTCTTTGATAACTGTTGACCTTTGAATGGTACATCTTGGTAAATGGTGAATTATTAATGAACTGCAATCTGATTAGGTGATAAAGAGCTTCTCTTTAGGTACAATAAACCAACTTCAGCTTGTTTATGACTTTCCTCAGTCACCGTCTACAGCTAAAAGTCAAACACAAGAGTCAGAAATTCATGTTTGGTTAAAGCTCCAGACATGAAGACAGCAAAATAAATGATTTTAGGGAATTGAAAATATATGGAGGTTATATCAATGTACAGGGGTTTTAGTATAAAAAAAAAAACAAACAGGGTCAGACCAGATTGCAAATCCATTGTCTGGCATCGATGGGGGCAATAAATGGTCATCATGGAATGGGGCTGATACAGGAAAGCACTGAAAATTCAAATATTTCCTCATGTCTTTCTACATTTTCACAGAAGACTTGACTGTAACATTAGCTCTATGACCTGGAAATGGGAGGTGTAAATATCAGATAATGAGGTTGGTTTTCATGCTGAGGCTGATCCACTCTTATAACGCCTGGTAAGCCTGGCAAAGATGGAAATAATAGAACAATTTAGACATTTCTATTCATCGGAGTTTAATCTTGGAGCCAAAGAGATTGTTAGCGTGACCAGTTGTTTAGTTGATTTTAACATCACTGGGAAAAACTAAGCATTAAAAAGATTCCAAAGTATCTGTAATATGACTTCCTGTATGTTAGTCTGTATCTCAATAGATCATCTGCCTACCGTCAGCCTTATCTAGTAATGCATGGAGGTCTGGAAAAAAAAGTTGAAACAGAGCAGCTTTCTTAATTCTGTAGTAGTAGTAATATATTTCGGTAAAAAATAATGAGGATGTGAATTATAGCAAACAATAACCAGGAATGTATTATATGTCCAAGTTAAAGAACACATCAAGTATGAGAAAGAAAAACAAACAAAGATAAGGAGAATATATTCATATACACAGTGATGCTGATATGAGCTGTGATTAGACTTTCAGATAATGGTTATTACATGCAAAACACAGGATATAAACTTGAGTTATCCAGTAAAACTACCAGTTAATGGTGAAATAAGTGGAGAGTTACATACATAAATGACTAATTAAGTTAAAACCCGTTAACTTAATGTCACCGGCCTGTTAGTTCACTATAATGTTTAATTGATTATGTTTTAATTGTAACTGTGTGTTTTTAACCTGTCTCTTTTCCATTTTTGTAAAGCACTGTGAATTACCCTGTGTACAATTTGTGCTCTACAAATGAATGTGCCTTGCCTTGCCTAATTTCAGCTAGCATCTAATGGTCTACAGGTGTAACTGTCTGTGGGGCTAAATCACTTTCATTGGATACTAGCGACATTGTACCCGTGGTGCCATTGTACAATAGCATGATAAGTAGAACTTGTCTGCCACCACTATGCATTTGTAAAGTACTATTTAATCATGCATTGTGCAGGTCATAATTTGAGGCAACATGCGAGGCATGAAGGGAAGAGCATGTATTTGTTTGGCCTGTCAAGCATGATTAAATTCATCCAGTGGCAGTGAACTGCCGCCTTCACATTGTAGCATGGTGTGGTAGGAGTAGAAATGTCATGAACGGCAGCATAAAAACCAGTGTTGGGCAAATGACTTGTAAAAAGTAATTAGTTATAGTTACTAATTACTTGTCCAAAAAAGTAATTGAATTCATAAGCAATGACTCCTTCATAAATGTAATTTATATTTACATTTACATTTATGCATTTGGCAGACACTTTTTTCCAAAGCGACTTACAGGGGAAAACTAATCAGTCACTCAATCAATAAATTTTATTTATATCGCGCCAGATCACAACAAAATTATCTCATGACACTTTACATATAGAGTTGGTCAAAACCAGACTCTAAGCCATTTTACAGAAACCCAACAGAATCCTGGGGTTAAAGAGAGAGAGTAAAGAAAGAGAGAAAGAGAGAGAGCGATAGAGCTAGACACTGGGGGGAGAGGAGGAGAAGGGGGAGACACATGGATGCGGTTGAGGATAACTGAGTGATGATGATGAAGGCAGGAGAGAGAGGCAGGACCACCGCAGCAGGTCTAGAGGATAATCCTGGGAAAAATTGTGATAATCCTGGGAAAAACTTTATTAATATATTTAAAATGGAATGTCTGTCAGTGCTAGGACAGGAGGTGCTCCTGGAAGAGCTGGGTCTTCAGGAGCTTCTTGAAGATAGGCAGGGACGCCTCTGTTCTCGTAGTGCTTGGTAGAACGTTCCACCAACGTGGAGTGACCCATGAAAAGAGATGAAAAGCCTGGATTGTCTTGTACAAGGTCTGGGGACCACCAGACAACGTTCCCCAGACAAGCGGAGTGGTCGTGGGGCAACATAAGCTTTTATTAGTGTACCTAAGTAGGTAATTAGTTACCAGGGAAAGTAATTATTTCGAAACTTTTTTTGAAAAACCTTCAAATATGTAAAAGTAAAGTGATTTTTGAGCATGTTTCACGGCCCGTTGCATAGAGTAGAACAGCAGACAGGTACTTCATACCATAACTGTGATGAGGCTGGGGTCCACCAGGGCCCGGCTGGGGTCCACCACAAAAATGCATTTCTGCATTTATAGGAAGAAGATGCTCCTCCACTTAATCCCACATCTCCATTTTTTTCCAGTCGCTCCTCCCTGATACAGCGGCAAATGTCTTCAGTCAGTCGGACTGTTGCTGATAACTCCTCCCCTAAATTAGCTGCACACGTAGCTGCGTTCAAGTGAATGGGGGTGTGCTGCAGACAACTCAAACTCACAGATGTCATTAGTCATTCAGGTGAAGGCAGCGTGGACAACTCAGACTCATGGACACACAGGTGAAGCATGAAGGCAGTGTGGGCAATTTGAATATAAGAACGGCACGTAAACGAACGGCTCGCAACAAATGGGTTGTTATTGTTCACTGAAAAGAGCTGTTGAAAAGAGTCGACTTGTCCGCAAATGTCACATCTCTCGTGCCTGGCTGAGTGAGCCAAGACAGATAAAATTGGCCAGAATACCTCTCAGCATTTGAATACGGACATAAAATTGTGCCTAGTAGGTAGCTGGGTAATGTTTCTGTTAATCTGGTGAGTTTGGCAGCGATCAGGCTTGTGAAAGCTGAGGAAAACCCATACAAACGCCGTCCTGTGCTGCAACATCAGGACATCGATCGCACAAACGCTGGACACGCGCGGGACACAGAACGTCCATTACAGTAGGATATGTCCATAAATCCTATGAAAGTGTTACTATTAATGAATTGTTTTGTATGCAGGAGATGATTCAGCAGGTTGGTGAAGCAGAGCAGACTGATAAGGAATCAGTCGGGTCGTCTTCTGAGTTTCAGGTGAGCTCCTGATCATCAGTTAAAGGTTTTGAAGTTAGTTTCATAAAATCCTGTCCCTTCAATATTTAGCCCTTAGGGGTCTGAGCCTATTTTAGGTGTTTTGATTTTGCCTTCATAAAAACTTTGCCGTACCCACATTTGGTATGTTGTTTTTTTCATATACAGGGTGGGGAAGCAAAATTTACAATGAACATGTAGTTGTTTTTTCTCAGCAGGCACTACGTCAATTGTTTTGAAACCAAACATATATTGATGTCAGAATCATACCTAACACTATTATCCATACCTTTCAGAAACTTTTGCCCATATGAGTAATCAGGAAAGCAAACGTCAAAGAGTGTGTGATTTGCTGAATGCACTCGTCACACCAAAGGAGATTTCAAAAATAGTTGGAGTGTCCATAAAGACTGTTTAGAATGGAAAGAAGAGAATGACTATGAGCAAAACTATTACCAGAAAGTCTGGAAGATACTATTAAAGAAGAATGGGAGAAGTTGTCACCCCAATATTTGAGGAACACTTGCGCAAGTTTCAGGAAGCGTGTGAAGGCAGTTATTGAGAAAGAAGGAGGACACATAGAATAAACACATTTTCTATTATGTACATTTTCTTGTGGCAAATAAATTCTCATGACTTTCAATAAACTAATTGGTCATACATTGTCTTTCAATCCCTGCCTCAAAATATTGTACATTTTGCTTCCCCACCCTGCATATCAGCATACAGGATCGAAAAACAAAAAAAAAACATACAATCTGATTAAAATTATATAATTTATTGCACAAGTAACGCAGAACCTTCGCACCACTACAGGACATCTATATCACCTGAGTCACTTACTCTTTTCACAGAGCACTTGCTCCATTTTACTCTACCTATTTATTTTTCCTTGTTCTGTGTACCATTTTATTTAGTTTTATTTCCTATAGTGTGTTAATTTAGTTGAAATTGTTTTAACTGTACAGTTTATTTCCTTTATTTTATTTTAGCTTAACTGTTTACATTAGTCACGTGAAGCAAATTAAGAATTTTGTTGCCAATACTGCTGCGTATATTAGAGTAAAAGATGCTTAACTAACCTTTTCAAAACTTTAAGTGATTTTTGATTAAGAAAAGAGTTAATTACAGTCTAATAACAATTAGAAATAGATTTAAAATGTATTTCTTCAGATCAGGTTTATCAAGAACAGCAAGGTTACAGAAATGGTATGAATTGCAGTTGATGGGATGATGCATAAGCATCCACTGTGTTGGCTGATATAATGATAATAATAATAATTGCATTTATAAAGCACTTTCATTCAGCACCTTCAGGATCACAGGTGTTTTGCCCCTTAACCTTTACACCTTGCCTTAGTGGGACAGCAGAAGCAGACTTAGCTTTTGCCTGCAGAAGGGTTACAGCTGTGGTCTCTTGTCACCCATATCCACCTGGAGCTGGTTTCAGCTGTCATGGCTGTCTCCCCAATGGCTTTCTTCAGCTGTTTAGGATCAAGGCCGATCTTTTGTAAGAAATAGCATACTTATGATATGGGAAAACCATGGCAGCGTGATTCAATGGGGAATAAAGTTACTTGACTTTCCTTATCGATAGCTTTGGCCATCAGATCCTAGTATTTGGCTTTTGTCAGCTGATGGGAGATCCCTAGCCTGTCTTCCCAGGGCACAGTGAGCTCAACCACCATGATGTTTTTTGAACTCTGGTTTGGAGTGCCAGTTTTTTACTTTTTGAAAAATGTCAAAAAATTAAGAAGATATTTTAAGAAACATAATGCCTGCATCACTCCAATTTTCATACTTTACACATGTTTGTTTGTTCCACTTCCAAAACGCCACATCTTGGTTGTACTTCATGTGTCAACATCAACATTCCCAGCGATCTACGTGACCTACTTCTGACGTTATGATGTGTTGGAAATGTCATGTGATCTGATGTCACCTGTGTGATCGTAGACCTTTAAGGGTTAAAAAACATTAAAGTAAATGGAGTCATATGGATCATATTCAGGAAACTGAGACTCAGGACTTAAGGTGAGGTCTTAGTCTTCTTCAGGTCTTCTACTGAGGTCAGCATGTATTTAAATGGATTCGCTGTACTTTGCTAATGTACATGTAACAGACTAACCACAGTCTACTTGTTTAATGTTAACTTGAACTGGAAGTCATTAAACCCTGGGATAGAATAATGTCCGATGCTGTACAGGTTCTTCATGTGGAACTCTTCAGGATGAATTTGTCTTTTATATAAAATGAATAATGTTTATGTAATTTATGCTTGAGCCAAAGGTTCATTGCATGTGAGGATTATGTTGATGAACAGGTTAATGATCACATCAAATACAAACCTGGTTGTTTAAGGTGAAGATGTTCTTTTGGATCTTCACAGGAAAAACAGATGACGGCACTTAAAGAAGGTCTGTTCGATACTCTGAAGGATTTGATTGATGATGACTTTAAAGAGTTCAAGTGGTTCTTGAAAAATGAAAAACCAACCATCCCAAGAAGTCAACTGGAGAACGCAGACCGGATGGACACGGTGGATCTGATGGTCCAGACCTACTACACAGATACTCCAAGAGTCACTGTAACAGTTCTGGAGAAGATGAAGAAGACTGATCTGGTGAAGAAACTTTCAAAAAACATCCCAGTATCTGAAGGTCAGTCTTTAATAAGTAATTAGTAAAGTAAGAGCTTCCATATTTCATGACCCTGTGACACATTAAACACAAGGACAGTGGTAATGTTGTTTACATCTGTTCAGACCCAGTAGAATTCTATGAATATTCATATTGTGTCCTGGTAACATTCAAACCCTAAAGAGCATCAGTTTAAAGACCAGTTAAATGTGTGAAGGCAGTCGTCATCTGGGTTTTTATAAGTCATTCATCTAAGAGGAACTCAACACAGAGTTTAGTCAAACTAAAAACACCAGCAAATTCAGACTGAGGATGAAGCAGAACTGTGTTACACAAACAATCTATTTAATAAATGACATTTATTTGATTCTAACCATAAATTTTTTTTTATTTATTAATTTCAAAAGACATAAACTCACCCAAAATAACTTTAACAAACAAATGTTAGAGGGAGTTAAAAACTATAAAAGGCTCAACTGACAACCATTTCCAAGAATAAAACGTTACACATATGTTTGGAATATTATTATTATTAGTAATGGTGAAAATGCTCAAATGCACAATAATATGAATATAAGCATAATGATAAACTGATCTAATGAGAGGAAATGAATGACTGGACCTGAATACACACAGAATCTGTAACATAATTATATGATACTAGAATAAATGGGAAACATTCTCCTTCCATTTGTGTTCAGAACATCCTCTTAATTGTCTTCTTTGTCTTCTCTCAGAGAGCATTGACCATGGTCAGCGAGAACTGAAGGTTAACCTGCAGCAGAAGTTTGAGTGTGTGTTTGAGGGCATCGCTAAAGCAGGAAACCCAACCCTCCTGAACCAGATCTACACAGAGCTCTACATCACAGAGGGAGGGGCTACAGAGGTCAACCAGGAACATGAGGTCAGACAGATGGAAACAGCATCCAGGAACCCACACAGACCACCACCAACCATCACATGTGAAGACATCTTTAAAAGACCACCTGACAGACATGAACCAATCAGAACAGTGCTGACAAAGGGCGTGGCCGGCATCGGGAAAACAGTCTTAACACAGAAGTTCAGTCTGGACTGGGCTGAAGACAAAGCCAACCAGGACATCCACTTCATATTTCCATTCACCTTCAGAGAGCTGAATGTGCTGAAAGAGGAGAAGTTCAGTTTGGTGGAACTCATTCATTACTTTTTTGATGAAATAAAAGAAGCAGGAATCCAGAGGTTTGAAAAACTCCAGGTGGTGTTCATCTTAGATGGTCTGGATGAGTGTCGACCTCCTCTGGACTTCAACAACACTCAGATCCTGACTGATGTTACAAAGTCCACCTCAGTGGATGTGCTGCTGATGAACCTCATCAGGGGGAACCTGCTTCGCTCTGCTCGCCTCTGGATAACCACACGACCTGCAGCGGCCAATCAGATCCCTGCTCAGTGTGTTCATAGGGTGACAGAGGGTCAGAGGGTTCACTGACCCCAGAAGGAGGAGTACTTCAGGAAGAGGTTCACAGATGAAGAACAGAGCAACACAATCATCTCCCACATCAAGACGACACGAAGCGTCCACATCATGTGTCACATCCCAGTCTTCTGCTGGATCACTGCTAATGTTCTGGAGGACGTGTTGAAGACCACAGACAGAAGACAACTGCCCAAGACCCTGACTGAGATGTACATCTACTTCCTGGTGGTTCAGGCCAAACTGAAGAGCGTCAAATATGATGGAAGATCTGAGACAGATTCACTCTGGAGTCCAGAAACCAGGAAGATGATTGAGTCTCTGGGAAAACTGGCCTTTGAGCAGCTGAAGAAAGGAAACCTGATCTTCTATGAAAAAGACCTGACAGAGTGTGGCATCGATATCAGATCAGCCTCAGTGTACTCAGGAGTGTTCACACAGGTCTTTAAAGAGGAGAGTGGACTGTACCAGGTCAAGAGGTTCTGCTTCATCCATCTGAGTGTCCAGGAGTTTCTGGCTGCTCTTCATGTCCATGAGACCTTCATCAACACTGGAGTCAATCTGCTGTCAGAAGAACAAACCACATCTCAGAGGTCTGGATCTGCAGAGGCACAGTTCTACCAGACCGCTGTGGACCAGGCCTTACAGAGTCCAGATGGACACCTGGACCTGTTCCTCCGCTTCCTCCTGGGTCTGTCACTGCAGACCAGTCAGAGTCTCCTAGATGGTCGGCTGAAACAAACAGGAAGTAGCTCAGAGACCAATCAGGAAACAGTTGAGTATGTCAAGAAGAAGATCAATGAGAATCTGTCTGTAGAGAAAAACATCAACCTGTTCCACTGTCTGAATGAACTGGAGGATCGATCTCTGGTGGATGACATCCAGTGGTCCATGAGATCAGGACGTCTCTCCAGGTCTGATCTGTCTCCTGCTCAGTGGTCAGCTCTGGTCTTCATGTTACTGTCATCAGATGAAGATCTGGATGAGTTTGACCTGAACAAATACTCTGGTTCAGAGGAGGCTCTGCTGAATTTGCTGCCAGTCGTCAAAGCCTCCAACAAAGCTGTGTGAGTCCAGACAGAGTTTATTGAATTTAGAGTCTGTTTAATTATATTTTTACACCTTATTAATTCCTTTTCAAACCACGACACTGATCATATGAATCAACATCATAACTTGATGGAATTCACATCCAGTCCACTTCATGTGTATGACAGTAGGAGCACATCTGATCCAGTCCATCAAACATCTGAGTTTATGGTTGACCATGGATTTAGATCCTGTTTGGTCTTCAGTGCTGGTTGCAGATGATCTTCATATAAATAAATCTGTAGATGTAGGTGTTACTCAGACCCCCAGATAAATAAAGGGGTCCTAACCATAATCATGAATGAACAGCAGTAAAGGTTCATACGGTTTGTTTGAATGCTAACAGGAAATAGTAGCTCTGTGATACATAGATGTAATAACCTGATATTTGACCAAAACTAGTGATTATCTGTTGAACTTTTGGAACTGATATGAAGTGGAGTTTAGTGAAGATCAGTTTAATCATCTGCTCTGTTTTTAAAATAACAAAGCAATCTATTTTTGTTTTTGCAGATTAAGTGGCTGTAACCTGTCAGAGAGAAGCTGTGAAGGTCTGTCCTCAGTTCTCAGATCCCAGTCCTCTAGTCTGACTCTTCTGGACCTCAGCAACAATGACCTGAAGGATTCAGGACTGAAGATCCTGTCAGATGGACTAAGGAGTCCAGACTGTAAACTGGAGACTCTCAGGTGTGGATTCACTAACACCATCAACTGAATATTAAAATTTTGTTCAACATGTCGATCAGTCTATTATATCAAATATTGTCTTGACTGACACGACTTTTTGTACGGAAGTAAAAACTTGTAAATTCAAAACCTTTTCTGACATGAATAATGTAAAACAAAAAGTTAAATTTTAATGCTTATGTGTGTGATGTTTTGTGTTGCAGACTGTCAGGATGTCTGATCACAGAGGAAGGATGTTCTTCTCTGGTCTCAGCCCTACAGTCCAATCCGTCCCATCTCAGACTGCTAGACCTGAGCTACAACCATCCAGGAGCCTCAGGACAGGAGCTGTGTGCTCTAGTGGAGGATCCACACTGGACACTGGACACTGTCAGGTATGGACTGAGCTGATGCACACACACAGAATGTGTGATAGAACAGGTGGAGCTGACAGGAACACTGTCACAGCTGAGTCCACATCCTGGACTGAAGTTCCAGACCACGGTCACAGACCCAGACCTTCAATAAGGGACTGACAGGAACCATGGACTGGATGTGAACAGAAAAGCTGGAGTGGGTCACAGTGATGTCATGTCCATGTTTAATGCTGCTCTGACCCCCCCCTCCTCCTTTCAGGTTGGAGCCCAGTGGAGTCCGATGGTTGAGACCAGGTCTGAGGAAGTGTAAGTGGATTTACATTGGATTAAAGATGAAACCCAACCTGTTATGTGGACCTGCCAACCTACTATTAGTGAAGGTCCACAGTCAGTGAGTGTGTGTGCAGCTGTAAACACTCAGCTGTGGATCATAGTGGGTGGATGAACCAGTGGTCCAGTGGTTAGAGCTGGATGGACCCTTGGATCCATGTCACCCCCTACTGTGTCCCAGGGTTAGAGTTTCATCCACTGTCACTGTCCAAGACAGAAAAGAGCCCAAAAGGATGAAAAACCAGTAGATTTAGTTCAAGATGAAGCAGGTTGAACTGAAACGAACCAGTTCCTTTAATAAACATTTATGATCTGCTCTAATTTCATGAGTCAGTGGATAGATTTGAATTCATCCATTAGATTCAACAGCAGGAACTAAACCTAAATGTGAACAAACATCATTCAAACATATTCACTGAGGACTGAGGCAGAGTTACAGGTTATTGATCAGAGACAAGAATAGAAGAGAAAAGAGAAAGAACAGCTGAGAATAGGTTTGAATAAACATGAACAGAACCTCCTCATGTTGGTTCTGACAAATCTGATCCATGTGACAAAGACCACAGAAAAAGACATTGAATCTGTGTTTGGATTTGACTGTATTTCACTGATATCCATTAGTTCATGTGACTTTAGTTTTGTTTGTAGTTAACGTTAGTGTCAAACTGCATCAGTTTCATCAAAACCTTCAACAGTCTGTGCTGAACTATAGAACTGGACTAAAACCAGGAACAGAAACCACTTTCACAAAGAACAGAAGGAAAACCAAGGTCTATAGAAAGGATTTATATAAAACACAAACATGAACATCAGTGACTCTCCTGTTTTCATTCCTTTAATTGGTTTATTTGTGAAAACAGAAACAACAGATCCATGAATAAAACACTGGGTTTATCTGTTATTGATCATTATTGTCATTAGTAAGAATCACACCTGATCCATCCATCAATAACATCTAATGTTACCCAGGGATGTGATCAGACTGTCAATCAGCTGATCACTGATCAATAACTGCAGCTGTTTTGTGTTTTCTTCTGTCCATCAGATTTCTGTGAACTCAGCCTGGATCCAAACACAGCGAACAGAAACCTAAAACTGTCTGAAAACAACAAGAGGGTGGAACTAGTGGAGGAGGTTCAGTCATATCCTGATCATCAGGACAGATTTGACTTCTATCCTCAGCTGATGTCTTCAACTGGTCTGACTGGTCGCTGTTACTGGGAGGTCCAGTGGAGTGGACGGGTTGAAATATCAGTGATTTACAGAGGAATCAGAAGGAAAGGAGAGAGTAAAGACTGTAGGTTTGGATTGAATGATCAGTCCTGGAGTCTGTTCTGTTACAAAGGTGGTTACACTGTGTGTCATAATAATGAACGAACACTCCTCCCTCAGTCCTCCTCCTCCTCCTCTGGTACAGTCTCAGTGTATGTGGACCATCCTGCTGGATCTGTGTCCTTCTACACAGTCTCCTGTGACGAACTGACCCACATCCACACCATCAAAACCACATTCACTGAACCACTGTTTGGAGGATTTGAATTCAATGACTATAACTCCTCAGTGTCTCTGTGTGATGTGTAGCTGTGTTTGTGTTGTGGTGGTGGTCGGAGGGGCCATAGGTGCGGATTGGCAGCCATGCTTCCATTAGTCTGCTCCAGGGCAGCTGTGGCTACATATGTAGTTTAGCACCACCAGAGTGTGAACGAATGAATAATGGATCCATTGTACGTGCTTTGAGTATGCGTTAATAGTAAAGTGCTATATAAATCGAATCCATTATTATTATTATTATTATTATTATTATTATTATTGTTGTTGTGTAGCTGTGTTTGTGTAGTGGAGTACAAGTATTTGTGTAGAAGTATAGTTTGGTATCTGTTGTTGTGTAGTTATGTTTCTGTGTATCTAGTGGTGTAGGTGTATTTGTGTAGTGGTGGTCCGTCTGTTCATGGCGTTGGATGTGTGCGTCTGTTGTAAACTTTCTGACCAATCAGGTGACCTTATAAACAGCCTTTGTCGTCTTGGAAACAGCGTCATCATTGTCATGTTTGTGAGTAAATGTTCAATGTGAAGGTTTGACTTCAGTTTCATCCTCATATGTACGTCTTGTGCTTTGATTTTTTTTTTTATATTCCAGTTACTTTTGTGGAGCTAATAGCACTGTTTTTGCCATCCTGCTAGTCTTATTGCACAAAGATAATGATCTCCTTCTTAAATATGTCATGGATCTGGTGTTCATTAAGTCAGATAAGGTGTGCTTATGTTGGAATTCAATGGACACAGGAATGGAATGGCTGTCATACATGCACACATGCTGGTTTCAGTAGAAATTGCAGTGGTCTCTGAATTTGTTCCACAGCTGTGTATCTGATTATATCATCTGGTTTCTGTTTAGTCCTTCTACATCTTTGTATTTTATATTTACTGTTGTGTCGACACATGAAATGAACTAGAAGATAAATCTGATTCACTTCATCTCTTCTCCGTTTAGAAAATAGGTAAAGGTAAAAGATAAACACTGTAAATATAATGATACTGGATTTATTGTGGCTGTTGTCCTGGTTCTGTAGATTTCTTTACAACACTATAAATACACAGAGATGAAGTAGGACGTAAATGGCCGTTGCATTTGTTTGTTCCATATATATTCATTGAATCATTTATGACACTTTGAGCTGTAGAAGAGCTGATACATAGAAAAAACTTACATTTGTTCAATTTCACTGGTGTCATGTCTGTATCTGTTCATTACTTTTAGTTTATTTAGACACCTTTGACAAACGCTGTTTGTAAAATGCGGATTTCTGACTAAGATAAGTGTGGTAAAGTAACTAAAGATGGAGAAACTGTCTCACTAAAATTCTTTTCCCTGAAAAATAAAACAAAAATAATGTATTACAAAAATTTGATGAATCTTCAATTGATAAACTTAGAGCAAATTACATGAAATTCCCTGTATCCCCCAAAATTAAAGAAATACACTTCAAAATTCTGAATAACATCTGTCCCTCTAAGGATTTGCTCAGGTTGCGATTTGGCATTGATGACAATATTTGTACATTTTGTGGTAATGACATTTAGACTACCGACCATGTATTTTTTCATGTAATGTGGCACATTTATTTTGGATTGACATTAACTGGATGAAACAACAGAGCCCAGCATTCCCAAATTCACTATCAACCAATGATATGACATTCGGTATGATTGTCCAAAACAAAAACAATGAATTCTGCTACAATGTTATTTTGTGTCATGCCAAGGTTTTTAGTCACAAAAATAGAATTATGAAGTCATCCCCCAAGTAGTTTATTGTTTTTGTAAACGAATTCAAACTGTACTTGAAGTCCCCCCAAAAAACTGAAAACCTCAAAGCCACAAAATTATATGAATTTTATTGTATTTTTATTTTATTTTGGGTTCATGTTTTCATCACGGAACCGTATGTTGGCGGAACCTTTGGACCCAGACCAGTTCCACCCGGGCGCTTTAGAGTGTCGGTTTCCTCCCGGACACAATCCCATTCCGGACTGAGACTAGAGTTCGTCGCTGTTTTTCAGGTCAGTATCTGCGTTTTAAAGCTCATTTTTCTAAGTGTTAGGATGTAAATGAAGCCTTCACGTCCACATGTAAATGTTTCCTAGTCCTCTGGAGGGAACACCAGGGCCTGTGGGACCTGAACGGTGTCTGCCAGGTTTGTGGAGGGTTTCTGTGGGTTGGCTGGATTTGATAGGTGACTGCAGCATTAGGTGCGTTTTGTGTTTCTCAATACGCGCTCTAGTCTTTCCGTCTGTTTTCGTGATCTCATGTAAAGTCATCAGTGTCGGCTCAAGTAGTGAAACAACACATGGAATAAACACTGCGGTTAAGCTAGCAGCTGGTGTTTTCTAATGCTCCATATTCCATCATTACGGTAGATGAGCTGAATGTCTGTTCCTTCCAGGCAACAAAAGTAAAAGCTCAGTTATGTTCGACGTTAAACATGCACACGGATACGGACGGAACGTTGTCTCCCTCCTTTGTACATTTCGGACGTAATTCTGTCCATTTTCTGGTGTTATGCTAAGGTCCGTGTCCCTGCTCAGAATAGTTTCCCTGACCGTGGGAGCATAATTTTGACTCATGATTTTGACTTTTTATCTCCCAATTATGACTTTTTATTTCATATTAATGTATTTCTTATATCGTAATTGTCACTTTATCTCAATTATGATTTTATATGTCATAATTATGACTTTTTATTCTATAACTTTTTTTACTTTTTTATCTCATAATTATGATTTTTATGTCAATTATGACTTTTTTTTTTTTTTTAAATCTCATAATTCTGACTTACCACAGGGGTGTCAAACTCATTTTAGTTCAGGGGCCACATTCAGCTAAATTTGATCTGCAGTGGGCCGAACCAGTAAAATAATAACATAATAATATATAAATGTCAACTCCAAACTTTTCTATGTGTTTTAGAGTGAACAAAGTAAATGTACTTTATGAAAAGGTTTACATCTAAAAACTGTCCTTTCAAAAGGATGTGAATAACATGAACAAACTGAAAAAATAAGTGTACTTTGAACAATATTCTGCACCAGTTTATCATTTATACATAATAATAATAATAATAATAATAATAATAATAATAATAATAATAATAATAATGGATTATATTTATATAACACTTTTCTATGAACGCATACTCAAAGCACATACAGAGGATCCATTATTCATTCGCTCTCACATTCCCCCTCTGGTGGTAAACTACATTTGTATTCACAGCTCCACGTGGAATTCTGTCCATTTTCTGGGAGCTTGCGGATCAGTGTTGCCACTTGGGAAATGACAAATCATCGTACCAGAAGCTTAAAATCATCGTATTTTGAGGAAAATTATCGTACATATCCAATTTGCTGTTGCTCAGGACCATCTGCTTCAGTAAAACATGACCACAGACCATGTATAGTGGAGCTTATGATGCAGTTTTACCTTTAAATAAACTAACAGCGCTGTTGGAAAAAAGCTGCCCCACCTGTGTGGAGGAACAGCCCAGAAGATCAGTCAGATTTAACCATTTTCTTAATCAATCACATGTGTCAAACATGCGGCCCAGGGGCCAAATCCGGCCCGCCAAAGGGTCTATTTCCGGCCCTCAGGATGAATTTGTGAAATGCAAAAATTACACTAAGATATTAACAATCCTTTTAGTTCAGGTTCCACATTCAGACTAATTCAATCTCAAGTGGACAGGACCAGTAAAATACTATCATAAACTCCAAATTTTTCTCATTTTAAATGTAAATATTTTCATGTATTTACACTAAAACAAAGTATAATTTCGCAACAAAATGTGAATAACCTGAACAAATATGAACAACCTGAAATGTCTTAAGAGAAGTAAGTACAATTTTAACAAGATTTTGCCTGTTATTAAATGTTTTGTGTATTTGTAGATCCACTGTGATCTGTAAATTATAATGAACATGTGTAAATGATAAACTGAGGCAGAATATTGTTAAAATTACACTTATTTTTTCAGTTTGTTCATGTTATTCACATTGTTTTAAAGGATAGTTTGTAGATGTAAACATTTTCATAATGTAATTTTCCTTTTTTTTTTTTTTTTTTTTACAGTAAATCATAGCGGAAAGTTTGGAGTTGACATTATTTATATATTATTATCTTATTATTGTACTGGGCCGGCCCACTTCAGATCAAATTTCGCTGAATGTGCCCCCTGAACTAAAATGACTTTGGCACCCCTGTTCTTAATCATCATGTATCAAGGTCCAAAAATTTTAATCAGGTGTCTCTTCACACAACTGATACACAACTGACACAACTATTTTACACTAAGTGTCTTTGAGTGTCCAGAGAAGCGCTATATAAGTGTGATTTCTTCTTCTTCTTCTTCTTCTTCTTATTCTTATTCTTATTATTATTATTATTATTATTAATTTTTTTTTTTTTTTTTTTTTTCAGATGAAAAAACACACTTTTGTAGCCTGGAAGGGATTTTGGAGTATGATTACTCCAAAAGTTCACAGTAAAATTAGTTTATAGTGTTTGTGCTAATAATATATGAAGTACTAATACCAAATATACCAGATTCATGAAATATTTATGGGTGAATGGATGAATTAGATTCCCACTGTTCCTACTTGCGCTCTAGTGAAACCACATCCAAGGGAACAGGTTTGGCAGAATCAGCATCACCACAGATCAGAGGTGTCCAGGTGGTGCCACTGCATATGACCTGTGGTCCACTTCTGCTGAGTTTGTGCTTGTTTCTCCTCCTTTAAAATAAATACATTCCTGTTCTGCATAGGGATATACACCGTTTTACCGAGTACCGTTGCATCCCTAATATCTATGATCTCTATCCAGGAAGAAATTAACTTTCATATCTGGCCATTAATTATCACTATTATAAATAATAAATGCTTAAAACAGTGTGTTTTAGTTAAAAGGAAAAAAACCCAGACTTGAAGTTTTTAGCGTATTTATTACCAAACTGTAAATGTCCATAATGAATGGGGCTGGGTATCATGGCCAATTTCCTTAATTGATTTGATTTTGATTTTTAAGGTTCTGAATTGATTAGTTATAATTCAGTTCAATTTGATCTGATATCAGTTTGATTCAGTATTCATTGAGTGATTCAGATTCATTTAGTGATACCAAAGTACTTTTTTTTTTTTAGCTGTAATCTGATTACTTGACTACTGCTGCCATGCAACACATCAGTCTGCTCTTAAATAATGAACGGGACAGAAACATGTCCATGTTTCTACAGTGGCTCAGAACAGACTTCTTTGTCATCTTCATTCTGTTTTATGGCTGGTGGCTTCTAGCGTTAAGGCGCATTACTGTCACCTACTGCTGAGTGTGGATCCAAGATAATATTCCAAGAATTAACTCGATACAGAGCTGTCTGCGCCTCTGTGTCGACAGTAGCCTAATATTGAAAACAAAAAATGACTGTAATAAAGTTGGGAATAAATATCCTCTGTCAACAAACTCTGTTACTTACTGTTGTTGAAGACGCTCTACCGTCCTCTTCCTCCTTTTCCAAATATCTGCAAGGGACTTTTCTGTCCCTGGTCGATCTCCTCGACATTTCTCTTTCCAGTATTTAGAACAAAAATACGGCTATCAATGAACTAAATGAACAGGGAAAATACAGATAAAAATAACAGAAAAAAATAAATAAAACTTGATTAAAAACATGGCAAAACACACTGTTAGAGATAGGGGTGAAACGACTCCTCGAGTAATTCGAGTACCTCGATTACAAAAAATGATCGAGAAATTTTCTCTGCCTCGAGGAATCGCTAAAGCTCAAAGCACGGCATTTCGCAAGGACTACTTTGAGGCACAGTGCGCTTACATCACTCACGCAAAGGAAGATGACGGAGGACACGGAAGTGTTCGGTTGAAGCAGCGGGAAGATGGAAGAGGTGAGCATAGACGGCCGAGTCAATACAGCAATGATGATGAAAGACAAAAAAAAAAACAATAAAAAAGACAAAGTGTGGAAGCATTTCAGACTGAACAGCAGGTGAACGCTGTGACATGTATTCGTTGTAACACAGCCCTTCCATAAAATAACAGCACATCTGTGATGTAGCATCTTCTCATAACACCCCCAGAATGGAGCGGAGGACCCCAGATAAAATAAAATTAACATAGGGCAAATCATTGAGATTAACATTAATGTACCTTACTAACATAACGTTAGCCCTGCGGAGGGCTAGGTTTCTGTTAGTTATGGCTACTGTTGAATGTGTGGATAGTTGATTACGATTGTGACAAGCACAGATTTAGGCAGTGAGCTGTGATTTGCACGGTTTATTTCCCAAAGCACGGCCAAAATGGTGCACAGCTTGCTCAAAGCCTTCTTCTACCTTGTCACAGCCAAATTTTTGCAAAATCCAACTACTTTTTGCTAAAATGAAGTGCATCATCAATTAACTGGGTGTGTGTGTGTGTGTGTGGGGGGGGGGGGGGGGGGGGGGGGGGGATTATAGGTTATGAGACAGACAGATAAGGTGGGGGGGGCCATTGCCTTGATTCTCCTGAATATAGCAGAAATGTGTAAAACTGTTCATGCATGGACTCATTCCAAGTTCCACTTCAAATGTTTTTGCCTCTTTTATGCCACAACACATTCCTGTTTTGTCTAAATTGTAAATTCTGAAACTGACAGCAGCCAAAGTTAAGTTGCACATCAAAAAGGCAATGTTTATGCCTTTTTTTTTTTTTTTTTTTTTTTTAATTTATTAATGCATTATATTTTTGATACTTACAGGAAATACTAAGTTGAAAATAACTAAATTTTATTTATTTTTATTTGTCTTTGCAGTGGCCTCTCTGGAAATGTTTCTTGTCAAGAAAATACTTTTTGTTGCGGATGCACAGTATGAATGTAAGAAATAAAACTGTTAATTATCCAAAAAAAAAAAAGGAAACCAATTGGTCCTTTATTAAGTGAAATACCTTATTTCCTCTTGTATATTTATAATTGCTCTTTAACCAAGATAATATAAGTTTTATCCGATTACTCGATTAATTGAAGGAATTTTCAGTAGAATACTCAAATTCTAAAATATTTAATAGCTGCAGCCCTAGTTAGAGACCTCAAAAGCAGCACTGTCATTATTATATACAGTTATTTTGAACAAATCCCAGCTAAAACGCTGCTAAACGGACTGTCCCATCTTTGTCTTTTCACTTGTGCTCTGCTCTGTCTTCTCTCCTCTGCTTTTCTCTGCTTCCACCTCTCCCACACAGACAATGGGGGTCTCTGCCATGAAGTATTATATAGTGTCAGAAAGTGCAGATTGTCAGCTTTCTGATGCCATTTGAATTTTGTGTAGGAGTTACAGTAATGTGAATGCTTTAAAGTGCAAAATGCAGCACCAGAGCAGTTGTCGTCATTAAAGGGTTAATCTGGTTCTAAAGTGATGTGTTTATGTTCCATTCCATCGCATTTCAGTGACCACCTCTTCTGTTTCTTTGTGTTTTGATGTAGAAAGAAGCCAAAGGTGGATTTTAAGTGAAACCTCAAAGTTTTGTCTGGAGAAATACGAAGATCACCTGATTCCAGCAAAGATGAATGGAAGACCTGAATGGAACACCTGTGGCCAGTGTGGGAAGACTTTCACCCAAATCAGTGGGTTTGTGGCACATGTATGCATCCTTACTGAAAAAAGACGATATGGCTGTGACCAGTGTGGGAAAACTTTCGCTAAAAAGGATGGGTTGACAAGACACCTACTCAGCCACACCAGAAAAGTACCACGTGGTTGTGATGAGTGTGGGAAGATTTTCACCAGAAAGAGTGACCTTGATAAGCACCTACGCATCCACACTGGAGAAAGACCATATAGGTGTGACCAGTGTGGGAAGACTTTCACTGAAACAAGTGGACTTAAGGCACACCAACGGATCCACACAGGAGAAAAACCACATTCCTGTGACCATTGTCAAAAGGCGTTCTACAGAGCAGGTCAGTTAAAAATTCACCAACGCATCCACACTGGAGAAAGACCGTATTGCTGTGATCACTGTCAAAAGGCTTTCACCACAGCAAGTCAATTAAAACTTCACCGACGCATCCACACCGGAGAAAAACCATATCATTGTGGCCAGTGTGGGAAGGCTTTTATCAAATTATATTTGTTAAAAATCCATCAATGCATCCACACTGGGGTGAAACCTTACACCTGCGACCAATGTGACAAGGCTTTTATCACATTAAGTGGCCTTAAACAACATATCGCCACCCATTCTACAGAAACGCCATATGAATGTTACCAGTGTGGGAAGACTTTCAAGAAAATGCAGGGGTTTAAAAATCACTTGTGTGGCCACATTGGAGAAAAACCATCTGACTGTGAACATTGTGGGGAGATGTACATCCAAAAGAGTTCGCTTGAATACCACCTATGCGTCCACACACATCAATGGCGCCATACTGGAGAAAGACCATATAGGTGTGACCAGTGTGGGAGGACTTTCATCCAAAAGAATGGACTTAAAAAACACAGATGCATTAAAAGCTGTAAAAGACCATACCCCTGTGACCAGTGTCGTAGGGCTTTCAAAACCTTGTCTACGTTATATTCTCACCGCCGTAAGTACCATAAGAAGGTGATGTATCAGTGTGATTTGTGCACAAAGTTACTCTGGTCGTCCGCATCTTACAAGTTTCATCTACGGAACCATAGTGGAGAGAAACCCTACCAGTGCAGATTCTGTGACAAATCTTTTATCACAGCTTCCTATCGTTCCACACATGAACGTAACCAACATATCCACAAAGGACAAAAACTGAACAGTTTCATCAAAAGTGAGACTCTAGAAACTAGTGGAGTAAATCAGGATCATAACACATCAAACCCGTTTGAGTGTTACCAATGTGACAAAAGGTTCTCGTCATCGTCTGATCTTGCCTGTCACCAGCACAGATGTGAATCAACATCTGAATTAGCAAGTACCTCAGCATCGGCTGACAAGAAGACATGCAGTGTGTTTGAACCACCGGCACCGACTTCTGACAAGAACATCAGACTTAAAAACCTCCAGATCAGGCTTCACAGAATCCAGATGTGAAGACAAACACTAGACTGAAAGCTGTGTTTCATTTCTCAGATTAAGTATCAATCAGAAGTGTGCTCTAATGCTCCACCTTCACAAAACAGTGACTTTACTGAACCACAACCTGACACGAGGTGAACAGTTAAGCTAGTGTAGGCCAATAAGGCTGTGGTTTCCATGGGGATTCTACTTCTGATTGACTTTGTAGACATTTAGACTGGAAAACTGATGAGCTGTTAGCAGTTTAGTCCCAAACCGAGGCCAACAACATGGAGGAGATCAACAGCATCTGGTGGTGTTTTTGTGACAGATAATTGTGTGTATAATGTATTTGAGTTTCCTGTTCCTGATGTATGGACACTGACAGAAGAACACACCTGAAGGTCAGTCCGACCTTATGTCATACATGTGGCAAAAAACATTAGACACAAATGGAATAAAACTGGACTGAACATAAACGTCTTCAAACAATCTCTGATCCAAAGTGTCCAATAACTGTAGCTTTAGGTTCTGAGAATTAAAAATAATGATCTGTGTTTTGTCCATAAAGATTGTTCATTTATTCTGCCATATTTGAGTTATTGTATTGAAGTATGAGGCAACACATACAGGGGTTGGACAAAATAATGGAAACACCTAACATTGTGGCATCATAGAAGGTGTTTCCATTATTTTGTCCAACCCCTGTATATGAGTAACACAACGCCATTGTTTTTATTATAAAAACAGAGCAATAAGAATCATGTATAATGTTAATTTCAGGGAACATACAAAGAAGCTGTTTACTAAATCAGGAATGTTAAAGTTTAAAGAGTTAGCTGAATTAAAGCTCTACCTACTGATGTGGCATTTCTCACAGCACTTGGTAAAAGTTTGAACATGAACAACCTGCCTCCCTCCAAAGCCCCGCCCCCTTCCCTCTGCCTGAGCTCTGAGGCTCCTCCTCCTCTCTCCTCCTCTCTCCTCCTCTCACCTGATGCGCAATGGAAACGGAGGAGGAAGCAGAGGTGGAGGTCCGGTCCGTTTTGGCGTGTCCGCGGACCCCTCCCTCGGTAATCAGATGCATCATCCACCTGCCACGGGCCCGCGGCTCCTGTTCCATCAGTAGACCTGGTCTGTGCAGTACTGGGTCAGTGTTTTCACTGCAGTGCCCAGGGGATGGGCGCGCGCACTGTGAACGCGCGGCCTCCGCGAATTTTCCGTGGACATTTGAAGTTTCATAGTCCATACATTTATCATCCTACATCATCCTACATTGTGTGACACCATGGAATTGCACCTGTATGAGTCCCACCGTCATAAAAGCTGAGCTTTATGCAGACCTGTTCAGTCCAGCACAGCTGACTTCCGGACTTTTATCTCCATCTTTCACTAATCAGACTCCCGTTTGTGCCCCTCAGTTGTCGTTTCTGTTCATAAATCTGTTTAATCCCTTCCACATGTGCATGTCAGTTCTATCCAAACACATCCTAGACAGTAGACTGTGGTCAGTGACAGGAGAAGCAGCGCCAGTGAAGCGTCAGATTCAGAGGGACACATATTGGATGCGGAAACGGCGATAATGGATCAGATGCTGGACGGCCGTAATGGATGATTGACAGGAAGCTCAGTCAGGTTTGGCCAATTATTTCATTCGAACCGACTAAAATGATTGGTCAGACTTTTATTAGAAATATATGAGAATTAAACATTTTTGAGTTTCAATACCTGGTGGATTTCTTTTACATTTTAGTTTGACACACACTTATCAGGAGCATTTTAAGATAACAAAAGAAAAGTGTAAAAATGCCACATCATACGGTATAGCTTTAAGGATATTGCTGATTGTGTTTAGAGCAAGAAACAGACTTTTGCAAATTTGATGAGATTATTTGTTTTAGTATCACAGGATGAAGGAGGTTTAATTTTAAACAGCAAAGGGTTCGGACTAATGTAAAGTAAATGTGTGTTTGTGTTGTTGGTGTCAGAATGTGGAATTCTTTGGCAATGGAAGAGAAAAGCTGTACAAATATTCAGTTTAAGAGGTTATATATGGGAAGAATAGAGAAGCTTTATAAAAGCATGTAATTAAATAATTTAACTTATGGATTTTGGATTTATTATATTTGTACTGACTATCATGTAAACTGTTTACTGTAATAGCTGTAATGGCAGCCTATCTGATGTAAGCAGATGTTTCAAGAAAGGGGCAGGGATTATAAGTTTTATTCATCCTGCTCCTTTCCAATCATTTAGGTTGGAATGAATAAATAAATTAAATAAATGAAAAATTTAGAAGTTACTCTAAAGACTGTTTGGATTTAGTATGTACACACTTTAACATTCAAATGTCTCTGTTTCATCTGTTTGTGTTGGCAGATTTCACTAAAGTCCTTTTAAAAGTATCTTTAACAGATAAATCAGTCACATAAACTGCATCGTCCAAAAGTCTGTTGAATGTGACTGGATTAGTGTCATACTTAGACACGTTTATGAAGCAGGCCTGTTTGACACCATTATGAAAAATGTAGCCCTGTGTGTCAAGTCCAACATATAAAAAAGTTGGAGGGGTTTTCTTTTTTATTTTCATACAGTACCATGTAGAAGCTGACATGCCCATCACTTCAGAGATCCATTCATTGTCCTTTCTGTATACTTCCATACACAGAGGCTCAAGTTGATGTGTTCCAAGAAATATTGTCAATCACAAACCAAAAGTCAATGAAAATTTCACAGCTATCTCAGTCGAATGAACACCAGGTGTCTCATCATCTAGTTATTTAACTGTCTGAATGGCTGAAGCTGTGGTTCTTGTATAGTGTTTTCAGAATGGAAGCTACAGTTCTCCCGGTAATACACAAAGGAGACACACAGTCTAGATCAGGGTGTCAAACTCAGTTTAGTTCAGGGGCCACATGCAGCCTAATATGATATAAAGTGGGCCAGACCAGTCAAATAATATAAATGATAGGATAAGGACTTCTGAGTGAAAAAAGTAAATCTATGAATTGTATGTGAAAATAACATGAACAAATATGAACAACCTGAAAGTTCATTAGTAAAATAAGAGCAATGTAACAATATTACGCTTTGGTTTATCATATATACATGTAAATCACAACTTGGAGATCACAGTGGATCTGCAAATACATAAAACATCAAATAACAGGGAGAATATTTTTAAAATTCCACACACTTCTCTTAGGACATTTTCAGGTAGTCACATTTTTTGTTAAAGGCTAGTCTGTAAATGTAAACTTTTTTGTGTAATTTTACTTTTTTTTACACGACAACAAAGAGACAAATTTACAGTTTTCATTATTTATAGGTTATTATGATAGTATTTTTACTGGTCTGATCCACTTTAGACTGAAATGACCTAAAATGATTTTAACATTCTTGATTGTTAATGTCTTCACTGTAATTTTTGCATTTCACAAATTCATCCCAGGGGCCAGATTGAACCCTTTGGTGGGCCGGATTTGGCCCCCGGGCCTCATGTTTGACACCTGTGGTCCAGATTCATGTCTGACATAGTTCGATTACACCTCAGCTGACCTGGGGTCTCATGTATAAAGGGTATGTACGCCCAAAAATGTGGGGTACGTCCTTTTCCACACTCATGTTCAGATGTATAAAGAGTGACATGACTGTGGAAATGTGCGGTGCTCCACGACTACTTTATGACAGGTGTTTGGATGTTTCTAGTGCTTTTGAACTGTTGGCGACACCTAGAGGTGATACAGGGAAAGTGTTAATAATGTGGAAAAGGCCATTCCTCAGTGATGTGCACATCAGAGATACACAGATGAACAGTTAACGCACCAACACGCGGGGGAGTAACATTTATTTAGGTGTTCATTTATGAGCTGTGCTCCCCACCCTGTAGCAACCTTGGAAACAACTGGGAGGATTCTGATTGGTCGATACTGGCTGCGTTAACTGGGGCGACTGTAGCCATTTTCCAAGATGACAGAACAACTCTGTTTAAATGACACATTCACAGGGCTCTTGACTGCGACCGAAATGAGCACATATGTGCCAGTAATTTCGGACAAAACACTTAATATGAAATGATGGTCGCACTGGTGTGACTATCAAAATTTATACATGTGAATCACAACTTAGAGATCACAGTGGATCTACAAATACACAAAACATCAAATAAAATTCAACATACTTCTCTAAAGAGATTTCAGATTATTCACCTTTTTTTTTTTTTTAAATAAAAGACTTCGGTAAATGTAAATATTCTTGTGTAATGCGACTTTTATTACACTAAAACGAAGAGAAAAATTTGCAGTTTTCATAATGTATAAGTTATTATGACAGTATTTTACTGGTCTGATCATTTTTAGATTGAATTGACCGAAATGATTTTAACATCCTTGATTGTTAATATCTTAAGTGTAATTTTTGCATTTCACAAATTCATCCCATGGGCTGGATTGAACCCTTTGGCGGGCCGCATGTTTGACACCTGTGGCATAGACATACATTTATAGGGTTCGTAGAACACTGTGAATGAATAGACTTTATTTGCCATTTACACAGATACATAGCAGTATAGGTACATTGGAATTCCTGTGCGTTTCCCTGAGTCAGAATAAGGAGTTAGAAAAAAGGTAGAGATATGACAAAAAAGACAGATATAAAACATAAACACAGCTAAAAACATAAAAAGTTATTGCACATACAAGCACAAATACTCACTTGTAAAATAGACTATTATTAAAAAAAGAGTAATAATTATAATAATAAGAGTACTGAGAGGTAACAAGTTATTGCACAGTTGAATTAGAATTAAAAGTACTGGGACGTAGTCAGCAGGTTATTGCACATTCAATTTAAAGGACTGGGAGGGGTGTAAGCCTGGGGTGCAAATACAAGCGGAACCTTCAGACCTGGACTAGTTCCACCTGGGCACCTTTAGGGTGTCTAATTCCCAGACCTGAGTTTGTCTTGTTTGTCGTTGACAAATGAAAAGGCTATTAAAATATTAGATCGCTCTAACATATACAACCTTTTATGTAATGTACATTACAACTGGCATGTCTATTATTTTATGTTCTTTTGTATACTTGTTTACTGTTCTTTGTAAACTGGTTGTATTTCAACTCTTTTTTTATTTAAATTAAAAAAATAATAATAATTAATAATAATTTTAAAAAGCTGAGCCTTTAACCTGTGCCACAGAAACTAGTAACGAGCCCAAGTTCGTGTTTCCATCAGGCGGAACCTTTGGACCCAGACCAGTTTCACCCGGGCGCTTTAGAGTGTCGGTTTCCTCCCCGGACACAATCCCATTCCGGACTGAGACTAGAGTTCGTCGCTGTTTTTCAGGTCAGTATCTGCGTTTTAAAGCTCATTTTTCTAAGTGTTAGGATGTAAATGAAGCCTTCACGTCCACATGTAAATGTTTCCTAGTCCTCTGGAGGGAACACCAGGGCCTGTGGGACCTGAACGGTGTCTGCCAGGTTTGTGGAGGGTTTCTGTGGGTTGGCTGGATTTGATAGGTGACTGCAGCATTAGGTGCGTTTTGTGTTTCTCAATACGCGCTCTAGTCTTTCCGTCTGTTTTCGTGATCTCATGTAAAGTCATCAGTGTCGGCTCAAGTAGTGAAACAACACATGGAATAAACACTGCGGTTAAGCTAGCAGCTGGTGTTTTCTAATGCTCCATATTCCATCATTACGGTAGATGAGCTGAATGTCTGTTCCTTCCAGGCAACAAAAGTAAAAGCTCAGTTATGTTCGACGTTAAACATGCACACGGATACGGACGGAACGTTGTCTCCCTCCTTTGTACATTTCGGACGTAATTCTGTCCATTTTCTGGTGTTATGCTAAGGTCCGTGTCCCTGCTCAGAATAGTTTCCCTGACCGTGGGAGCATAATTTTGACTCATGATTTTGACTTTTTATCTCCCAATTATGACTTTTTATTTCATATTAATGTATTTCTTATATCGTAATTGTCACTTTATCTCAATTATGATTTTATATGCCATAATTATGACTTTTTATTCTATAATTTGTACTGTTTATCTCATAATTATGACTTTTTATGTCAATTATGACTTTTAAAAAATCTCATAATTCTGACTTACCACAGGGGTGTCAAACTCATTTTAGTTCAGGGGCCACATTCAGCTAAATTTGATCTGCAGTGGGCCGAACCAGTAAAATAATAACATAATAATATATAAATAATGTCAACTCCAAACTTTTCTATGTGTTTTAGAGCGAACAAAGTAAATGTACTTTATGAAAAGGTTTACATCTAAAAACTGTCCTTTCAAAAGATGTGAATAACATGAACAAACTGAAAAAATAAGTGTAATTTGAACAATATTCTGCCTCAGTTTATCATTTATACATGTTAATAATAATGGATTAGATTTATATAACGCTTTTCTATGAACGCATACTCAAAGCACGTACAGAGGATCCATTATTCATTCGCTCTCACATTCCCCCTCTGGTGGTTAACTACATTTGTATTCACAGCTGCCCTGGGGCAGACTGATGGAAGCATGGCGGCCAATCTGTGCCTATGGCCCCTCCCACCACCAAACATTCACATGCATGCATACACCAGTGTGAGTAGCAGCACTGGAGGCAAGGAGGGTGAAGTGTCTTGCCCAAGGACACAACAGCAGATGGACAGAGCGGGCTGGTGGGTGGTTGGGTGCACGCATGTATTATATTTTAGCATCTATGTAACAGTATAATGTATAATAGTGATAATAGTTCACAACATTGTTTTAACATTGTCTTAGTGGAATACCCACATTATAACCACATTAGATCTTGGAAAACGACACAATGCCAGCATCAGCATTCAGTAACATTTCTATTTTTAGTGTTTAATCATAGACTATCAGATAGAACAGCATGCATATTTACAGTTTGGATTTATAAAATTCTTTAGTGCCACATATGCGCAGTATAATAAAGTGTTGGCACTGTTGAGAAATAAAGCCTAAATCTGACATGGCCAGCAAACTTGCATCATGTACAGTTGGACAGCACATGTCTGATGAGGCAGAATGTCGCAAGAAAACTTATTGCAGGAGTGATAATCTTCTTAAAATATCTGAATTATCTCTAGAGGAAAAGGACCTGCTTTTTGCACTCAAATTACGGACTTTACAACCGCAACGGGTCATCAGCATAAACTTAGCCAGGATGCAGAAAAGAAGGTTTCTGAACTGTTTAAAAAATTTCTGAAAAGACATAACTGAACCAACTTTGCAAACTATTCTTGAACATTTGTAAGTGCTTAATAATATCTTCTTGACTCTGCAGTACATACATTTAAACACTTGAAAATCACTACATTTTCTGTTATATGGCTAAAATATGGGGGCAAAAACGTCCATATTTAATTTGAACATTTAATATAGAAGGATTTATAGAAGCAAGTTGTGCTTGGTGTCAAAATTTAGGGCAATTCCTGTACTTTCACATTGTGTCTTTTATTTTGTGATACTACCTATCCCACATGCTGATAGTGACCTTTGAATCTGAAGGTTGGACAGATATTTTTTTATTTTAAGCTGTTCATATATCATACATAACATAGGACTTTCATTTTACATAGATCCATTCCCTAAGTAGCCAAGATATAGCACATAACATTTCTAATGAATATGATGATTAGTTTTTGTGTAATGAGGGGCCAAAGTAGCATTTTAGAAGTTCGTGAAGGATAAAATCTCAACTTAGTCATTCTCTGTAACATGCAATTATAGATTTTAAGTAAATATTTTCACGTTTCTTAGGACTATAGATTCCTGTGAAATGATTCTGAAAATTTCAGACCTCGAGCTCTTGTTGTTCAGAAGTTATAGAAGCCTGAAAATAGCCGAAAATTTCAAGTCTTGTGGACCCTCGTCTGCTATGAAATCATCCACTGAAAAAAAAAAGAAAAAGAAATCATCTGCTGAGACAGAGACTCCTGCATCTTTCCTCCATGTGAGATGATGGTGTGTTTAGGGTGCTGCAGAGTCAGCCACTGATTGGCTTCTGAGGCATATGTTCGGCCAATGAGGACTTTCATGCACCTCTCCTTTACCGTCTATTCACCCTCCGTTTTTTTTTATCCATTTTGAGACAGTATGAATACTCGATAATGGAGAATTGCACATTGTCAAATCACCATTTACGATATTATCGTAGGTGATATATATCATCCACCCCTAGTTGACATTAATAACTGGATAAAACAACAGATCCCAACATTCAATATCAATCAATGATATAACATTTGGTATGATCCTCCAACACAAAAACATCGAATTCTGCTGCAATGTTTCTTGTGTCTTGCCAAGTTTTTTTATTCACAAAAATAGAATTTTGAAGTCATCCCCCAAGTTTATCACTTTTATAAATGAATTCAAACTCTACTTAAAGTCCCTGAAATTAACTGAAAACCTCAAAGCTGCAAAACTATATGAATTTTATTTTATTTCATTTCATTTTGGGTTTGTGTTTGCATCACGGAACACTGTGTAGGCACAACCTTCGGATCTGGACCAGTTCCTCCTGGGCTGCTGTAGAGTGTCTGTTTACTCCCCAATCCTGACTGAGACCTGAGTTTGTCTTGTGTTTGTCGCTGTTTTCCAGGGGTGTAACGGTACAGGTAGCCCATGGTTCAGTCCGTACCTCAGTTCTTGGGCCATGGTTTCAGATTGGTTTTGGTATGTGTTTTGTACATACACAGAATGTTTTTTATTTCTCCCAAATTTTATATTTTTCTTTTGCTTGTCAGCAAAACCTGAATTTCATAGTAGGAACAAATTATGACTGTACTGAATAAAATAACACTTTCTGTACTGTACAATAGAACCCTTTCTTATTCCTTGACTACTTGTATACAGTCTTATAGAACAGGGCCACACACAGGACCAAAAGGGGACTTTTTAAAAATAAATAAATTCCTGTTCTGCATAGGGATATACACCGTTTTCCCGAGTACCGTTGCATCCCTAATATCTATGATCTTTCTCCAGGAAGAACTTAACTTTCAATATCTGACCATTAATTATCATTATTATAAATAAAAATGCTTAAAACCATGTGTTTTGGTAAAAAGGAAAAAAAACAGACTTGAAGTTTTTAGCGTATTTATTACCAGAAACAACGGTAAATGTCCATAATGAATGGGGCTGGGTGTCATGGCCAATTTCCTTAATCGGTTTGATTTTGATTTATGAGGTTCTGAATTCATTAATCGTGATACGATTTGATTTGATCTGATATCGATTTGATTTGGTATTAATTAATTGATTCAGATTCATTTAGTGATACCAAAGTACAATTTTGAGCTGTCATCTGATTATTTGACTACTGCTGCCATGCAACACATCAGTCTGCTCTTAAATAATGAACAGGACAGAAACATGTCCATGTTTCTACAGTGGCTCAGAACGGACTTCTTCGTCATCTTCATTCTGTTTTATGGCTGGTGGCTTCTAGTGTTAAGGTGCATTACTATCACCTATGGCTGAGTGTGGATCCAAGTTAATATTCCTAGAATGAACTCGATACAGAGCTGTCTGTGCCTCTGTGTCAGCGGTAGCCTAATATTGAAAGCAAAAAATGACTGTAATAAAGTTGGGAACAAATATTCTCTGTCAACAAACTCTGTTACTTACTGTTGTTGAAGACGCTCTTTCCTCCCCTTCCAAATATCTGCAGGGTACTTTTCTGTCCCTGGTCGATCTCCTCCTTGACATTTCTCTTTCCAATATTTAGAACTAAAATACAACTATCAATGAACTAAATGAACGGGGAAAATACAGATAAAGACAACAGAAAACCCCCAGTAAAACTCGATAAAAACATGGCTAAACACACTGTTAGAGACCTCAAAAGCAGCACTACCATTATTATATACAGTTTTTTCTAACAAATCACAGCTAAAACACTGCTAAAAGTAAACAAACTGTCTTAAAGTCTTTGTCTTTTCACTTTTGCTCAGCTCTGCCTTCTCTCTCTTCTCTGCTTTTCTCTGCTCTGCTCATTTCCACCTCTCCCACAAAAAATGTGGGCCTCTGCCGTGATGTATTACATAGTGGTGGAAAGCTCCGATTCTCAGCTTTCTGATGCTGTTTGAATTTTGTGGATAGCGCAGATGGTTCAGGGATTACATTAATATGAATGCTGTGAAGCGCAAAATGCAGCACCAGAGTGATGGCTGTCATTTAAGGGTTAATCTGGTTCTAAAGAGATGTGTTTCTTCTGTTCCATTCCTCTGCATTTCAGTGAACACCTCTTCTGTTTTTCTGTGTTATAATGTAGAAAGAAGTCAAAGGTGGATTTTAAGTGAAACCCGACAACCCTCCAGTTGTATCTGGAGAAAGACGAAGACCACCTGATTTCAGCAAACATGGATGGAACACCCACCTGTGACCAGTGTGGAAAGACTTTCTCCACAAAGAGTGGGCTTGTGGAACATCAACGCGTCCACACCGGAGAACGACCATATGGCTGTGACCAGTGTGGGAAAGCTTTCACTAGAAAGGATGGGTTGAAAAAACACCTACTCACCCACACTGGAGAAAGACCTTTTAGCTGTGATGAGTGTGGGAAGACTTTCACCAGAATGAGCGGGCTTGAGAAGCACTTACTCATCCACAGGGGAGAAAGACCATATGGGTGTGACCAGTGTGGGAAGACTTTCACACAAATGAGTGGGCTTAAGACACACCAGCGCAGACACACAGGAGAAAAACCACATAGTTGTGACTATTGTCAAAAGGCTTTCACCACAGCAGGTCAATTAAAAATTCACCAACGCATCCACACTGGAGAAAGACCATACATTTGTTTCCAGTGTGGGAAGTCTTTCATCCAATTGAGTGCGTGTAAAATCCACCTACTTACCCACACTGAACAAAGACCATATGGGTGTGACCAGTGTGGGAAAACTTTCACCCAAATGAGTTTGCTTCAAGGCCATCTACGCATCCACAGAGGAGAAAGACAATATCGCTGTGATGAGTGTGGGAAGACTTTCACCAGAATGAGTGGCCTTGAGAAGCACTTACGCATCCACAGGGGAGAAAGACCATATGGGTGTGACCAGTGTGGGAAGACTTTCACCCAAATGAGTGGACTTAAGACACACCAACGCATCCACACAGGAGAAAAACCACATAACTGTGACTTTTGTCAAAAGGCTTTTGCCACACCAGGTCAATTAAAAAGTCACCAACACGTCCACACTGGAGAAAAACCACATAGCTGTTACCAGTGTGGGAAGGCTTTCCCCAGAGCAACTGACTTAAAAATTCACCAACGCATCCACACTGGGGTGAAACCTTACACCTGCGACCAGTGTGACAAGGCTTTTATTAGAGCAAGTGACCTTAATAGTCATCGCATCACCCACTCTGGAGAAAAGCGGCATGTCTGTTACCAGTGTGGGAAGACTTTCACCAGAATGAGTGGCCTTGAGAAGCACCTACGCATCCACAGGGGAGAAAGACCATATGAGTGTGACCAGTGTGGAAAGACTTACACCCAAATGAGTGGGCTTACATACCACCTACGCGTCCACAGAGGAGAAAGACCACATGTCTGTTACCAGTGTGGGAAGGCTTTTATCACAACAGCTTACTTAAAGATCCATGAACGCATCCACACTGGAGAAAGACCATATGGGTGTGACCAGTGTGGGAAGACTTTCATCCAAAAGAATGGGCTTAAAAACCACCTGTGCATTAAAAGCTGTGAAAGCCCATACCCCTTTGACCAGTGTCGTAAGGCTTTCAAAACCTTGACTACATCACATTCTCACCGCCGTAAGTACCATAAGAAGGTGATGTATAAATGTGATTTGTGCACAAAGGTACTCTGGTCGTCCACGTCTTACAAGTTTCATCTACGGATCCATACTGGAGAGAAACCCTATCAGTGCAGATTCTGTGACAAGTTTTTTGTTGCAGTTTCACGTCGTACCAAACATGAACGTCTCCAACATATCCGCAAAGGACAAAAACTGTACAGTTTCATCAAAAGTGAGACTCTAGAAACTATTGGAATAAGTCAGGATCACAACACATCAGAACCATTTCAGTGTTACCAATTTGACAAAAGGTTCTCGTCATCATCTGATCTTGCCTGTCACCAGCACAGATGTGAATCAACATCTGGATTAACAAGTACCTCAGCGTCAGTTGACGAGAAGACATGCAGTGTGTTTGAACCACCAGCACTGACTTCTGACAAGAACATCAGACTTAAAAACCTCCAGATCAGGCTTCACAGAATCCAGATGTGAAGACAAACACTAGACTGAAAGCTGTTTCATTGTTCTCATATTAAGTATCAGTCGGAAGTGCGCTCTAATGCTCCACCTTCACAAAACAGTGACTTTGCAGAACCTCAACCTGTCACGAGGGGGAACGGTTAAACTAGTGTAGGCCAATAAGGCTGTGGTTTCCATGGGGATTCTACTTCTCATTGACTTTGTGGACATTTAGACTGGAAAACTGATGAGCTGTTAGCAGTTTAGTCCCAAACTGAGGCCAACAACATGGAGATCACATTCCAGTTGGAGGAAGTGTGTTTACCAGAAAGTTCGCAACCACTAAAGGTGACATGTCAGACTGTGTGCCAGTGGATGTCGCAATGAGTCAGTGTTCCATCTAGTGGTCCAATCTGGTACTGGTCAAGTCCAGTGATTTCCTTAACATCAAACTGGTTTCAACATTTTTACACTGGTCTAACCCTGGCCCAGGGATGTCAATAGGTTTTAAGGACAGAGGTGGCTTAGCCCCCAGGAGAGGCACAGGATGTGAGCGAACATAGTGGGTGAGCAAAAAATTTCACAAATAGCTAACAAAAATGGAGAAATTGCATTTCTGCTTTTGGGCTGATTTAACAAAGATACTCTACTGTGTAAAAGTTTTAGGGCACCAGGGTCAGGCTAATTTAGCTTTTATTCATATATATATATATATATATATATATATATATATATATATATATATGTATGATATTGGCTCTCTCCATTTTCTAATCATTACTCTCCTAAATAAAAGCTCAAGTTAAAAAACCTACAAAAAATAATGTGGAAAAAATAAGCAAAACATTTACATAAAGTAAAAGAATAAAATAAGCAACAAAATGAACAAAAACGGCTAAATTAATGAATAAAATCAGCAAGAATTAAAAATAAATCAACAAAGTAATAAGTAACATGAACAAAATAAGACACAAACTGAACAAAATTCAAGAAAAACTAATAAACCCATGGAGCTGGATTAATAACAGGTGCATCTCCAATGAAATGTTTCGTATTTCATATTCATATCAAGTTACATAAAATTCCAAGACTGTCTGCATCACAAATGAATCTATCCTGTGAAGTCCTTTAGTCTCACCTTTCCAGTAGAGGTCTCTCCCCTCTCAGATGGTCTATACAGCATGCATGTCATGCTGCCCCCTGTACAGAGGGCTCTCTCATACAGAGTGTGAAGGGTTTTTAGTGTTTAGGCTTTTATTATATGTCAAACAGGGAGCACTTGGTTCATGGGACTTTCTGCTGTTAGCTGGGGCTGGAGCTAACTAATTATTACTACTAGCAGTGATGAATACTTCCTCTCTTGAAAAACTTTGGTATATCCATTCCTGTTCTTCTCCTCATGCTACTCTAGTTGGCTCCGTGTGCTACAAAGGTAGATGAATGCAAGCAAGGTTACAGGGACAACGTGGACTGGATTTTCAGTGATGTGGGTGTACTCTATGGACAAGTGGAATGGACTGGATAAGGACACACTGAAGGGGCTCTCTACCTTACACTATGAAGTGAAGGGAAACTGACAGATTTATGATCATATTTAAGTTAATAATGACAGGTTATATCATTTATTTAAACTCATAATCTGGCCACATTATATTGAATTTGTCTGAACTTTTTTGTAGAAAAAAACAAAAAAGCACCAAATTATTTAGAGGGGCTTAAAGGTGTGCGAGACTTTCGTGACCAGTTTTTCATCAGATCTGTCAAACCTCAGTCATAGCCTAAGTATCACGAATCTGTCAGTCTTTCTGTGATTACTCACCTGAATCTCTTGCATTATGGTGAACAGTTTCGCAGTGCCATCCACCATAAACAAAACGTGTGTTTACATCCAGAGCCGAGAGGCAACTTGGGCATCTTTGGAATTTTATTGCGATGTGTATTGTGGGAAACGGAGGCTCGCGCAGCCACCTGACAGTGGCAGCGTGACCATATGATATTATATGGATGAAAAAAACATGCGTGGAAATGCAGCGTTTCCCACAATGCATGTCGCGACAAAATTCTGAAGATGCCCGAGTTACGTCCCGGCTCTGTTTGTAAACATATGGTCTGCTTATGGTGGATGGCACTTCGAAATATTTCACCATAATGCAAGAGATTCAGGTGAGTAATCACAGAAAGACTTACGGATTTGTGATACTGAGGATATGACTGAGGTTTGACAGATTTGATGAAAAATTGGTCAGGAAAGTCTCCCACACTTTTAAGAATATTTTAGGGGGCCTTCAGCCCACCTAGAATAGGTCTAATGACACCACTGCCCTGACCTGTAGAGGAACCCCTTGATGTATCAGAAACTTTACAAATATTTTGATGTTATCTTGTACTATGGTGAATTTCACCCTTGTTTTATTATAACACTAAAGTGGACCTGAAACATGGGACAAAAGTAGCATGGTATATTTTCTCTGTGACTTAGGTGATATATGTGACTGCATCTACTCATTTTTTTTTCAATTACTTCTTATTGTAACTTTTTCCACTTAGTTATCAGTACTGCTTTAGTTATTTTCACAACTGTATCAGTGAAATATGAATTTGTCCTGATTTAGTGTGTTATGTGCATCACTGTGTGTTCTTTAAGTCTTATTAAAAACATAGACTTGGTTATGTTTCATTTCTTGCATTGTTTTACAGTTTTCTAACAATCAAACTGTAATTCAGTCATGAAATGATATTTTATTTCCACTTGTTTTGCTGCAGATTAATGACATACTGGATCTGTATTTATTGTACATGTGCTTTTTACAGTTAACTTCTTCATTTTCCATCCATCATTAATTGCCAGCATTTTAACACAATAGTGTCACAGAGTTGTTTTAAAAGTGGAAAAAGGTTTGAGTTTCCAAACTGAAATATAATAAGTCTTATGTGTTCTGTCAGTTTGTTCCACATCCAGCCTTTCAGCCTCTGAGCAGAACACAGTTTTCAGTTTTTATGTCCTCAAACTGTCCAAATCTGAACCAAAGTTCTTGTTGTAAACAGTTGAGTTCCATGAGTCCAGTGCGTTGGAATGAGCGTTTCTCAGTCAATCCACCAGAGGGCACAGGACGGCTTTGAGACCACAAACAAGGCAACGACAGAGCAGGTATTTCTAATGTTAATACTGAGAAGCGTAGTTGTCGTGAATATGTTTGTAGTTTTTCACTAGCTCACACAGTTGCTCTTTCAAAGGGTCTGCTATTTCTGGAAATGATTCTCTTCAAATCTCGGACAAAATCACACACGACATGTACGCAGAGGATGGATTAAATGTCACACATTGTGGACTGTAATCTGACTACACTGCCCTGCGCTGTGAATTTAACAGTTTGCATTTTGTGTTCTGATCTGAGGTTTGAAATTTGGAAGTCTTGTCTTAAGAACTTTATCTGAAGAAGTATGTTTGCCCTGGTTTTGCATCAAATACCAACAGGGATAATGATTGAATTTACAGAATTTCCACAACTTTGGTGATGAAGGCACAATGCTGACAGGATCCAGTGTCAGCTCAGCTTCAACGCCGGGAGAAACAACTATGCACAAGCAGAAAGGTGGGTCTGTGACAACCACCCCACCAACCCCACCCCACCCAAAAAAAATAAAAATAATAATAATAATGGAAAAAAAAGAAGAAGAAGGTCTGAGTTACCTCCATTGAACAGACTTCATCTTTGATTTCAGAGGAGCAAAACACAGAGCAGAGTAATGCTATTTAAGTTTTACCACATTTTTATTTTATCAGAGAAAATTATGGGAGGGAGAGTGGATACAAGTAGAATCACCAGGCAAAAAGATGTCTGAAAACACTGATAAATAAACAGCAAGAAGATCAGAAAAAGGGGGAAGAAACATTACTATGATTATGTCATAAAATAAATCAGATGTTAATATGAGTTCAAGATAATCTGAAATAAAATCAGATGTTGGTGTGTTTAATTCGGAGTAAAGACAACGATAGAGGATGAAATGCCTTTATTGTCCTTCATTGGGGTGAGTGGGTTCCTCCATGGTTGGGGGTGGGTCAGTTGGGGCTGGTGGTGAATTGTCACCTCTGCAGCTGCCAGTCCATATGCACATGTCTGGGATGGAACACTGTAATACTGATGTGATACTTAAAAAAAAAAAGGGTTGCAGACACTGAACACAGCAGCCCATGCATTTGTCTGTTCTCTGTCAGTCCTATTGGGAGGTTTTCTGTGCACGTTTCTCTATTCTACACACAGTTACTTTGTCCCATTTATGTCATTTTATACAATGAAAACATGAATCAAGACTGATTGTTTCTACAACTACCTTAAAGATTCTTAATCCCTTATTTATTTTTTGTTTTCATAAATGCATGACTATCTTTGTGTATTTCTAGGATTATTCATACTTTCAAATCTAGTGGTTTTCATTTTTAGATGATCCATTCCTCACATATAGTGCCATCTAGTGGGAACATTTGAGAATGCAAACCTAATATTTTTTTTTAGATAAATAAAAGGAATATTCATAAACATTTTTGAAGTCCACCATTCAAAATGGAGAGTTAAAAGCTTGAAAAATCTGCGGTGGCTCACATTAACCTTAGTAGTTCACAGCAGTATGTTGGTCAGCCGACTTCAAGGACCAGGGTTCAACAGAATAATAAAGCCGGGTCATCTGCCTCATTGGCTCAGTCTGGTAGAATGCTTGCAAGTTAATGAGTGGACTTGGGGTTGAGTCTCATGCTCCACAAAGTATTTTAAAGGCAGAAGAATGGGAATGACACCAGCCCCTCACTGAGACTCTCCTGAAGGTGGTGTGTGGTGAGTGTCCCATCATTAACAGACCAAATCAGTATCCAAATATGGTCCCTCTTTCATCTACATACATTTCAAACTGTGGTTTACTCTTAGTTTCACTGAAGATCGAAATTCATATAATTAAAATACTGAAGTGTGTGGTGTCAAATAAATACTGGAGACTTCTATTCAACTTCTATTTTATTCAAATAACAATAAAAATAACATAAATATTCTAAACCATTGCTTTGCGGTTTTCAGTTAAGTATAGTTTGAATTCATTTATAAAAGTGATCAACTTGGGGGATGACATCATAATTCTATTTTTGTGAATTAAAAAAATGGCATGACACAAAATAACATTGCAGCAGAATTCATTGTTTTTTATTATGGAAGATCATAACAAATGTTTTATCACTGGCTGATAATGAATTTGTGGTTTTCTCTTAGTTTCATTGATGAACTAAATTCATATAATTAAAATACTGAAGTGTGTAGTGTCGAATAAAAACTGGAGACTTCTATTCAGCTGTTCAGATTTCACATTCACAAAAAAAAAGATGAGAGGACAAACGGATGGACTTTATGTTTGGCAGAAAATGAAGCTGCAGTTATAGTTTGTGTTTCCACCTGTTCTCAGTATTTTACGACACAGACAAACTGCCTGACCCACTTTTGACGTTACAAAAAACCACCAGTAGATGGCAGCACCGCGACAACGTAACGTCTCGTCAAACTAACGCGAGAGGAAGGCTTCACTTTGCGCATGCGCAATGACTCGCCACCACCAACAACAACAACAGTAGCCAACGGGGCAGAAGCCACAAGCTAACCGCGAAAAGTTTGAACATTTCCGAAACAGTGGGAGCCCACGTTTGAACCTGCAGCTACGGGTAGTTTTCACGCAAATAATAAGTGTTAGAACAGCTACAATTAACCCCATGTACTCCACACAGTCTAAATGAGTCCTCAGGAGCTCACCGCGGGCACATTAGCTTAGGTGGCTAAAGCTAACGTGTAGATATAAACATAGATCTGTAATGGCTCTGCAGTGTGTGCATTAGATTGGTCTACTACATTAACCCCCTGAGAACCAGGAAATGTTAGCAAAGTACAAGTTGTTTTAGTTTTTTATTAAATAAGTGCCTGTATTGGAAACATCATTATGCAACAGTTTTTTCAGATGCAGTTTTTAAAATTCTTATGGAATGTCCTTTGTGGTGTACAGTTGTTTTTTTTTTGTATAAAGTTGTGAAACTCTTGTCCAGAAATGTGAACAGAAAACCCATAGCTGGGTCTTAGGAGGTTAAAATATTCAACAAATCATACTGGTAGTGATTCTGTCCAATACTGAGTATCAAGTTGAACATACACAATACTGCTTCGGTATAAATGGTATTGTGCGTGTCTCCTGACAGGCCAACATGTCCCAGTAGATGTTTCCAGTCCCATCAGTAGCTCTCTCAGTGTGCCTCACTTCCATATCTACGTGCGTTTGATACATGTACAAAGTTACAGATGGAACATATGACAGGAGATTCTGTCCACACATACACGGTACATACACTAACCTCTGTTTGAATCGCATTGAGTTAGACTGTCATTTTTTAAACCATCTCTAATCAAACTAATCCTCGTGTCTAATTTGAGAATGTGTGTGTGTTTATGTCCAGGTGTGGTCAGTGAATGCAGCACTATACAGACGGTGAAGGACATGAGCCCAAGTGACGCATGGACTGTTACAGGAATGACACCTCCAGTGTCAGAATGGACTGTTATATCAGATGGTAAATGTCCACCTGGAATGCAAAAGATCCTCTTTGTCATCATATTTATGTTCTCTGTTGGATGTTTCTATCCTCAGTACAGTGTGCTGTTATTTGTCACACTTGTAGTTTTGCGGCCTCTGTGGATGAGACGATAGAGATGGAGGAACATCAGACAGAACTGAGAACAACTCCTTTTCTGTGCAGATGCTGCTGGGTGACATAGTTAGTCTTTATTCCATTTTACTTTAAAATGCTGATCTTAGTTTGAGGAAAATGTTTTAAGGAGAGTTTAGTTTAGTTTATTGTTTATTATGTTTGAGTTTATTGCAAATTGCTTTGTACTTGTCAGAAATAATTTAGATTGTGCTTTTTTTTCCACTAGACAAATACATGAATATTGCAATAAATAAATGGTCTTTATCATCACATGTTCTCTGTAGGATGTTAGAGTCATGTCAGTTCTGTCTTTGTCCCACTTGTGGGTTTCCTGCTTCAGTGGATGAAGTCCTGGAAAAGGAGAACCATCACACAGACCTTCTGAAGCAGGTGGATGAGATATTGGATCTTTATTACTGAACAGCATTTTAGAGGTCAGTGAATACTCCAACTGTGGGATGGGTTTGATCTGTTGAATTGGTGAGTTCCTCTGTTGAGTCTGTTAATGCCAGTGAAATTAGTTTTTGTAGAATTTGTGAGAATTGAGGTAGTACAGGTGTGTAGTTTGTGAAATGGTGGTTATTCCCAGATTTATAAAGAGGCAACTTTTGCAACTTTGATCAGTTTTTAATTTAGACATAGTGTCTTTTGGTGGACTGTTTGAGTCAGTTGTTTGGTTGTGTTTGTACTGTCAAGTGTTGCTGAGGTACAAGCTTTCCCACACTTGAAAGGGAAGGGACTCCACAAACAGACGGAGGACTTCACTCCTCCACTTAATGTGTTCTTTATTTCACAAAGGCACAGGTGAAAAACCTTGCAAAATTAAAAAAAACAGACAAATTAGAAAAATGATCAGGCTTATAATAGAGCAAAGCAAGTACTATTGAGTATCAAAACCCAAAATAGATCAATAAGGTTTCAATTAACATAAATGTAACCATCTCAACAGTGGCCTAAATAACTTAGATTTAGCAAACTTGCCATACAGAGATTTACTCATATACATATACACATACACATACATACACATATATATACACATATATACATATACATACTTACATATACATATATATATATATATATATACACACACACACATATATATTATTTTTAAATGATCAACAAATTAGCTCATTTAACAAATCAATCTGACATTTTTTCAACAGTGCATCATTTTTAAACGAGTGTTTTTTAACAAATATTTTAACAGTATGACTCACAAATTATGACAAAATCTTACAATAACTGGCCATAGATTGCTTTTTAACAGACAGAAATTATAAATATTATTTGTCTGATTAAATTAAATTAAATTAAACAGGTGATCCACTCAGCAAATAAAATAAGACTCATCAGCATCTGGAAATTTAAAATCACAGACGCTTACCGGCAGTCATTCTGGAGTCCTTTTTCCTTGTGCTGTTTCTTTCTTTCTTTCTTTCTTTTTCTTTACTTGCTCTTCTCATAAAAAGTTTGTCCCGTCCGCCCCTGATGCATGCACAGCCGACTAACCTGATCACAATGTGATCACAGATCTTATTCACCTGTGGAGGCTCGCTCACAATGGAGCGGCTCCGCTGCGCTTGCAAGCGTGCACACGCTCCGCTGCGCTCACAGGTGAATACGCGCCGTCCCGCTAAGGCGCAGGAACGGGGCACTTTGCGGTGCCTTAAACTCGCCGCAACACCTCCCACTCGATCTTTCCATGAGTCCACGGGAAGATCGCACATCCTCTTAGATACTGCAGGCGAGTCCAAGGTCAGTGGTGCATCATTGATTCTGGTCCTCAATCGGAAGGAGGACAACGAGGTGCCTGACATCTCGATGCAGCACAGTACCTCCTCCGTTCCTGGAAGCTGGGCTTTTGGCCGATAGTTTTGAGTTATTTGCTGGAACCCAATGACTTGGGGGGGACCCGAACATTGACATCTCTTACGGTGCCTTTGGAGTCAGGATTCACACTGACGACTTTCCCAACTTTGAATTGGCCTATCAGGGCATTTTGGTCACACAACCATACTATGTCTCCAACAGCGACATTCCTTTCCTTTGTGTGCCATTTGCTTCTCACAAACAGGTTCGGACCAGCAAGCTGACTCCAGGATCTCCAGAAGTTGCTGACTTGGGTTTGTATTTCTCGCAGTCTTTTGTAAGGGTAAGTGTCGAAGTCAAATGTTTTGAAGTCACCGCTCTTTGAGGCTCGACCAAGCAGGAGAGAGTTTGGTGATACATACTCTACTCTGTCTTCCAGGCTTTGAACTCTTGCATCTATGGGGCGCTCATTTGCGAGGTTGGCTGCAAGTTGGAGTGCTGTCAGAAACTCACTGAAGCTGAGGTTTGTTCCTTTCCCAAGGCTTTGGAGTGCCCTCTTGGTGATCCGGACTGCGGCTTCAGCTGCCCCATTCCGGTGCGGAGAATCAGCTGGATTGATTTTCCAGGTCCAATCAGTTCCATGCTTAGCTGCAAACTCCTCCAGGCACTCTTTGTCTTGACTCTCCAGGAAGGCATACAGTTCTGTCAGAACAGGCTTTGCACCAATGAAGTTGGTACCAGGATCGGACCAGATTTTTGATGGATGGCCACGGAGCGCAGTAAACCTCTGGTAAGTGAGTAAAAAGCTCTCGGTTGATAGTGTGTTAGCCAACTCCGCATGGATGGCCCTGCTTGACATGCAGCAAAACACCACTCCCCAAACTTTCATGGAGACTCTCTTTTTGATGTCATCCCTCACTTGGTAGGGTCCAAATAAGTCAATGGCGGTGAACTCAAATGGTGCGGCTGGTCTCGTTCTTTCCTCAGGTTGGTCACCCATTACTTGTTGACAGGTCCTGGCTCTTGCCTTCTTGCAGGTAATACATTTGTCGACAACTCTCTGAGCAACCTTCCTTCCCCAGATGACCCAAGCCTTTCTTCTCATCCTCAATAAGGTCCCCGCTACTCCATCATGCGCTTCACTGTGAGCTTCACAGGCCAAAAGGGTTGCGATCCAAGCATCAAAGGGTAGCAGTGGAACAGCTTTGCCATCCTTTTTAAAATACTGGACTCCACCCCTACACACTAATAGCCCACTTGTTGTGTCCCTGTAGACAACCAGTCGATCCGTCGTGGTGCTAGGGAAAACCACATGTGCCTGCGCTGCCAGGCAAAGGTCTCTGAAAGCATCTTGCCTCTCACAGACTGTAATGGTACCTGACTGAGACACTGCCTCCCACTTTGGTTTCTCACCAGTCTTGATCTGCAGGAATCTTTTTGCAGCCCTCCAGACCCATGCCACTGTCTTGACCAACTGTGTTAGGTTGCTGAAGCGTCTTACATCTATTAGTGCTTGGATTGCTGGTCCTGCAGGTGGTCTGGATGACATCTTCTGGGCAGGTTGCTGGTTCTGCACTGGGTCTCCCTTCAGGTGAGTTTTATTAAGTACTGCCACAAATGATTTCTTCTGGATTTGTGTTATGCTTTCTCTTGCTGCAGCGGCAACATCTTTGGCGGATCTTTTTGGCCACTCACTTTCTGGTAGACTTAAAAATTTTGGACCCATTTGCCATTCTGAGTCCTCAGCCAAGTCCTTGGGGCGGGCTCCTCTTGTCACAAGGTCCGCAATGTTAGATGCCCCTGGAATCCACCACCAATCTTGGACATTAGTGCTGCTCTGAATCTCCCCAACCCGGTTGGCGAAGAAAGTTTGGTAGCCGTAGCTTTCTCGTTGTATTCCCCCTAGGACGGTTTGACTGTCGACCAGATGATACCATTTCTGCACCTGAATTCCACAATGCTTCTCAAAGTAGATCTTCAGTCGGGCAGCAAAGACGGCTCCGCACATTTCAGCCTTAACAGCATCCCCTCGCTGGTCAAGTGGGGTTAATTTGGCCTTGGATTCGACCAGCCTTACAGTTGTTTTGTGGCCCCAGCTCCAACGCAGATACAACACAGCACCGTATGCTTGCTCACTACCATCAGAGAAGGTGATGCCACAGGGTTTGTCACAAGGACCTGGTGGTGTCAGGGATCTGATGAACCTTACTTTACTCAGCTCAGCATATTCCTCCAGCAGCTTAATGGTATCTTCCCGAAGCTTGTCAGACAAGGCAGCATCCCAGGTGTCCTTTGCTGAGCAGCACTTCACCTTGGCTTCTTGAAAAGCTCTTCGAACCAGGATTGCCCCCTCTGCTTTACTGGAGCCACTAAACCCAGCGGGTCATACAGGCCAGCAACTTGGCTCAGCAGCTCTCTCCTAGTGAGTGGACTTGGAGTTTGTGACCTTACTTCCTCCTTGAGCAGATTCTGGCCCAGTCGCAGCTTCCTCTTCTTTTTTTGAGAAGTTCACGGCTACCATTACATGGAGCTTGTCATCATCGAGGGTGTAACCGAGTCCGAGGGCTTTGTTATCGTCTTCTGTAAGCTGGTTTGGTAAGATGATTGTTTTAGGCCTCATCTCCTCACATTTGGGCACTTCCTCCCCACCTTGACTGGAGAAAACCCATGGCTTCATATAGAACCCCCCAGCTTCTAGAATCTGCTCAATGTTGGATGTAATAATTTTTAGCTGGTTCAGGTCATTGCAAGAGGTCAGGATGTCGTCAACATAGGCATCTTGATGCAGGACACGCCTTTCCTCCTTGAGATGACTGAACTGAGGTAAGTTGGCAGTTTCACGCATGGCCAGTTGAGCGATTCATCCAGCGGGTTTGTCTCCAATGTTGACTCTCGTTATGGCATAATCTCCTATTTGATCATCCTCGGAGTCCTGCCAGAGGAATCTGTGCAGGTGGACTTCTTTGTCCTCCAGCCAGACGGAGTTATACATTTCCCTTATGTCTCCTAATGCAGCAAAGACGCCTGCTCGGAACCTCAGTAGGACAGCACGGATGGGGTTGAGGACATCCGGGCCTTTGACTAGGAGGTTGTTTAGACTCAGGCCTCTGAATTTTTGGCTGCTGTTCCAAACAAGCCTTACTGGGGTGGAGACAGAATGCGGATTAGGGGCTATGAGATGACTGATGTACCATACTGACCCAGTCCAGTTCTCCAGCACCACCTGGGACAGTTTGACAGCAGCCTGGCGTTGGACCATATCATGGACTTGGGAGGTGTAGGCAGCTTTCCACTCTGGCTCCTTTGCCAACTGTTTCTCCGTCATGAGGAATGTTGCTTCAACAGCTTTTCTGTTGTTGGGCAGGAACATTGGGTCCTCCACCCAGGGATATTTGGCATGCCAGTGAGGTTTGTTGCAGTGGTCATCTCCGGTCACATATGTCAAGCCATTTCTCACCATTTCCAGCTCTCTTTCCTCAGCCAGTGACATCTCTTTGCCTCCGGGTGGGCAATTCCCACAGCGGCAACCTCCACACTTGGGCTCAGAAGCAGCTCCAATACTGTCCCACTTCCACCATTTCAGAAAGTCTCTGCTGGTGACTGCAGTGTTTGACTGGATGAAAGGAGTCTTGCAGAAAACTGAATCTCTACGGGTGAGTTCTTTGTACTTAACTGCTGCGGTTCTCATTGAGCGGGCAAAGTGAGTTTTGGAGGTGTGGGCTGTCACGGTGGCTTCTTCAAAGAGGTCAGGGTGAGTGCCTCCAACTGTCTTCCCAAGTGGGCCATCCCACAGGACAAGGTTTCCAACAGAGCGCACCTTCTGAGGCACTAGCTGACCTTCCTTATGACTTATAAGGAGTTGGATTTCTGTGGGTCTTTTCAGCTCCTGGAGTGGAACATCAGGGAAAATCTTTTGCAATCTTGCTCCTGGCACATGCCTGTGAACCTGAGCAATGCTGTCCAGCCCATAACACACCAACTGGTAAGCCTTAAGAGTGCCATCAGGGGTGTTGACACGGATATTTAACAGGTACCGCTTGGTTGCGACTGACACCTTCATCCCACCAACTCCATGGACTACTAGGGTGATGTCCTCACTCCGCAGGTTCAGTTCGTCTGCTGCTTTATGGGTGATGTAATTCGTGTCTGAGGCCAGGTCAATCAGAGTTCCGACCTCCTGTCCAGCATTGGCAGTGACATAAAGGAGCATCATGATGATGGGTAGCTCTTGCAAGCCGTATTCCCTTAGTAGTCCACGGTCACCTGCTGCTGAGTTGCACTATCTGGATACTGCATTACAAAAAGCATCTCGGCACTGCTGGGCCAATTCAGGTGACAACTTTGAGAGGAACTCCTCCTGAGCCACTGTGTACCTCCTGCTTCCAGATGACTGTGGGCCTCCCACTGTCCTTTGTGGCCGACTCCTGGATTCAGTAGATGGGCAGAGGAAGTAATGGTGCTGGCCTTTGCATTCTGCATTCTTGCACAGAAAAGTGGTTTTGCATTGTCCATCCTCATCATGAACCTCAAGGCACTGGACGCACGCACCAAGCTGCATTACTGCCTTTCTCCTCTCTGAAGGTTTTAAGTTGGTCTTGAACTTTCTGCAGAAATACAGTTTTGTTCTGTGCTTGGTGTCACCACATACAAGGCAACCTGCTGGTTCATAATTGGCCTTGGTGGTTCGCGTTCTGGCGTGCTTTTGCTGGAACTTGGTCTCTTTCTTGCTGGGCTCTTCTTCTCTTAGTTGCTCCAGCTGCTCATATATTGTTTCTTGTGCCCTCAAGAACACGAGGAGCTTATCAAAGCGGTTCTGGCACTGGGCACCTCTCCCATCATTAGCAGCATAGACCAGCCACTCCTTCTTTAGGGACTCTGGGAGCTTGCTCTCAATTGACTTTGTGACCAATGGATTTCTTATGGCGTCCACTTTATCTAACTCATTTAAGTCATATAGAGCCTTTTCGACAGCCTGGATGAGTTCCACAATCTTTCTGGGCTGGTGACCTTTAACAGGTGGTATAGCTTGGAGTTCTTCCACAACCTCAAGGGCAATAGCAGCTTGGTTCCCATAGCGGTTCTCCAGGACCCGAAATACTTCACTAGCTGTGGTGTAGGTGGAAAGGCGAAGGTCTCTGGTCACTTTCTCATCTAAACTGTCCAGCAGTTGGAATTTCCTCACTTCCTGGGAGCCAGTTGGTTCCCCTTGCTTTTGAAGTGCATCCCATTCGCTCCTCCACCGGTAAAAGTCTCGCTTGTTGCCGGTAAACTTGGGAAGAGCAGTGGGCTTTAGCTTAATGGCCGGTATTGGTGCTGCCTTGTGGGCTGATTCCTCCTCAGCATCCTCCGCTCGGATAAAAGCAGCCTTTCTGGACACCAGCTCTGGAAGACTGAGCTCCAGCTCCCTTAGTCGGCGGTCTCCGTCCCCCTGTTCAGCATGTGGTGCCCACTGGTTCCATTTAAGGTGAGCTTCTTTTGCTGCTTTAATTCGTTTTTCCAGATGCTGTAACATGAACTCATATGCCTCCACACCTGTACCAGGCTTGATTGAGGAGACACGCCCACATTCGGCCTCTGCCACCTGTAGAGCCAGAGATAATTCAGGTTCTCCACACTTGGACCAGTGTCTTTTATCAGGTTCTTAACCTGCATCACCCTCAGATTACACTCTGTTGCCGTCTTCTCGATGTCAGCCCTTTGTTGCTCGCTTAGCTCAGGTACGTCCTTTGCATCTGCTTCCAGCTGTGCCTCGTACACTGCAACATAGGCGGCTTCTACTTCATCGTTGGCATCCATAACTTTTGAGCTCTCCAGCGTGAGCCTTTTGAAGTTTTCCTTCAGCTCCTCTGCAGACATCTCCGCGTGGGTTCTACTGATGCTATTAGCCAGCCGGGAGAAAAGTCTTTTTGCAGTTTTCCTCTCTGCTTTCAGCTCCTCCAATGATTTGGTCACTTGGTCAGTCATACTGGTTGGTGCACTCCTCTTGGGCCAAAACACTTCAGGGTTCCTGGTATCAGCCTCCACTGTAGGCGGTTTTTCACTGTCAAGTGTTGCTGAGGTACAAGCTTTCCCACACTTGAAAGGGAAGGGACTCCACAAACAGACGGAGGACTTCACTCAGTGCACTTAATGTGTTCTTTATTTCACAAAGGCACAGGTGAAAAACCTTGCAAAATTAAAAAAAAACAAACAGACAAATTAGAAAAAAGATCAGGCTTATAATAGAGCAAAGCAAGTACTATTGAGTATCAAAACCCAAAATAGATCAATAAGGTTTCAATTAACATAAATGTAACTATCTCAACAGTGGCCTAAATAACTTAGATTTAGCAAACTTGCCATACAGAGATTTACTCATATACATATACACATATACACATACACATACATACACATATATACACATATATACATACACACATATATATACATATACATACTTACATATACATATATATATACACACACACATATTATTTTTAAATGATCAACAAATTAGCTCATTTAACAAATCAATCTGACATTTTTTCAACAGTGCATCATTTTTAAGCGAGTGTTTTTTAACAAATATTTTAACAGTATAACTCACAAATCATGACAAAATCTTACAATAACTGGCCATAGATTGCTTTTTAACAGACAGAAATTATAAATATTATTTGTCTGATTAAATTAAATTAAATTAAATTAAATTAAACAGGTGATCCACTCAGCAAATAAAATAAGACTCATCAGCATCTGGAAATTTAAAATCACAGACGCTTACCGGCAGTCATTCTGGAGTCCTTTTTCCTTGTGCTGTTTCTTTGTTTCTTTCTTTCTTTCTTTTTCTTTACTTGCTCTTCTCATAAAAAGTTTGTCCCGTCCGCCCCTGATGCATGCACAGCCAACCAACCTGATCACAATGTGATCACAGATCTTATTCACCTGTGGAGGCTCGCTCACAACGGAGTGGCTCCGCTGCGCTCGCAAGCGTGCACGCGCTCCGCTGCGCTCACAGGTGAATACGCGCCGTCCCGCTAAGGCGCAGGAACGGGGCACTTTGCGGTGCCTTAAACTCGCCGCAACATGTACTTTTATTGTTGTGATGATGCAGACTATTTGTAGATGTAGTTGTAATGTAATTTTTTGTATTGGTTCCTTGGTGAACCCCCCCTCCATACTTCTGAGGTTTGTTGGAATTGTAATGTATTTGTATGTGACATTATTACATTAAATAGATGGTCTTTATAATTACATGTGTTTTCTGTAGGATATTAATGTCAGCAATACATTTGTCACACTTGTAGATTTCCTGTCTCGGTGGATGAAGTCCTGGAAATGGAGAAGCATCATTTAGACCTTCTGGAGCTGCTGGGTGAGATATTTGATCTTATTACTTTTGTGAGGTCGACGAATCCTCTGTGTGATGTTTTTGATCTATTGAATTGGTGATTTCCTCTATTGAGTCTGTCATCAGTACGACTGAAACAGGTGTGTAGTTTGTGAAATGGTGGTTTTTCCCATCCCATTAGTTTAATTTGTTTTTTAATTTAGACAGAGTTCAGGTTGACTGTTAGTGTATTTATTCCTGATACACCGTATGGTTAAATTGAATTAAATTGTGTTTTCTATTTTGACGAGGTTTGAGGTTTTATGTGTTAATGTCTCAGAGATAGCTGCTGTGTAAAAGTTGACTTTGTTAAACAGATGAGACACAAATGTTGTCATATTTTTGTCGGCTGGTTTATTTGTTGTGTTGTGGAGGCACATGTTCTGTTGAGTGGTGTGTCCTTGGTGAGCCCCCCCAGTTGTATTTCTGAGGTGTGTTGTAATTATGTTGTTTTTTGTGACATTATTGCTTGTCCTTTTAACATTAGCTGTTGCTGTTTGAGTCCGTTGCTTTGCTGATTTGACTGCAGTTTTGTTCGATATTGCAGAATGTGTAGTATTAGTGATGTTTGTTGTGTTTGTATTTTTATTGTACCTTATGTTGACCTTATTCAATGTTTTGTCTTGTGTTTCTTCCAGGTTTGGCTGGTCTTTGACTCAAGTTATGTTATTTCTTGCTCCTTGTGGGTAAGAAATACCATTTCTTGGGTCTGGAGAGGGGGGGTGCAGCACCCTTTTTTTCAATAAAATTTATTAAATTGTTGTAAGATTCCCTGGTTTTCTTCCAACCTCATCCACCAAGCCCAGGATTTGAACTACCGGCCAGCCTCACAGTAGTCAGTTTTCTTCACACCAGCAACCTTACCACTGAGCTATCTGTGAGCTGTCGATAAAGTGCTGGAACTTGCATTTATTGTGTTTTTTTGGACCTGAAAACACAGAAAAGTGTACATCTTGCCTGAGTCTTGAACCACTGACCTTCAGGTCCAGAGGGTGCACTTTGTACCAGTGTTCTACCACAGAGCTATCTGTCTGCTGATATTACTGTGTTGGAAGTTGTATTTATTGTGTTTCTTTCCACTCCTCCATTTTTTTGGGTGGAAAACATGTGCTGGAGCGGGATTTGATCTTGCGACCTCCAAATCTTTAGTGAGGTTGTCACTTTTGCCCAACGCTTAAACCACTGAGCTAAATGCTAGGTCAGGATCATAGGTCTCAATTTACATGTATAAGAAGTGCATCAACCAGAAACCTGGAGCAGCGAGAACGGAATGAAATTTTGAAAAAATAGATCTCGACGTGGGATTTGAACCCACGATCTCAAAAGTTGTAGGGTTATGTGACATGTTCCCTAGTTCTTAACCACTGTGCTATAGCTGATTTGTTGATGTGAAAGGTTTTTTTTGCACATAAGACCCGTAAACCTGAACTCTGAGTCCAGACTCTGCTGTATTTCCAAGCAAGGTCTTGGCCTTTGGGTCTGAGAGCTCAGGAAGGGGAAGTGAACCAGACCATCAGTGACGTGAAGTCTCTTAGACAAAAAGCTCACCACTACACCAGCCATGTGACAGAGTGTGGTGGACAGCAGCTCTGAACATCAAGTGTCCTGACATGACTTTTGTTAGGATTTGGTACTAGATAAATGAAATTGGATTTGGATTATGAGTTTGGTTGTGTCTTTTATCCATGAACACTGATGTTCACAGTGCTGTCAGAGGTTTGATGTATTACCTGCACATATATTTACAGTCTGTTTTTAGTCACTGCTTGTATTAAGTCCTGTAGCAGTTTTAGATCACTGAGCTTTTGTTAGTGATTATTAATTGATTTATCTGCTAATTTTTTGGGGATAAAAATAGGTAACCTCACAAGAGGGGGATTTGATCTAGCAACTTTGGAATGTTCAGATGGTGGTAGTAGACCAGGAATTTTACCACTGAGCCATCTGTGAGTTGACAAGTATGTGCTGGAACTTGTATTTATTCTGGGGTTTTTGGACCTGAAAACAGTAAAGTATAATTACCATGCCAGGGTATTGAACTATCAACCTTCAGACTCAAGTCCTGTCTTCTAGACCACTGCACTACCTGTTAGCTATGAAGATTGTGTTTGAAGTTGTATTTATTCTGTTTCTTTCTACTCTTCTTTTTAAAATGTAAACTTCAAGTAGAAAAGTAAGTTTTAAAGTAAGTTGTAAAGTATGTAAGTAGAAAAGTAAGTTTTAAAGTAAGTAGTAAAGTATGTAAGTAGAAAAGTAAGTTTTAAAGTAAGTAGTAAAGTATGCAAGAAGAAAAGTAAGTTTTAAAGTAAGCAGTAAAGTATGTAAGTAGAAAAGTAAGTTTTAAAGTATGAAAGTAGAAAACTAAGTAGTAAAGTATGTAAGTAGGAAAGTAGAAAAGTAAGTAGAAAAGTAAGCAGAAAAGTATGTAAGTAGAAAAGTAAGTAGTAAAGTATGAAAGTAGAAAAGTTAGTAGAAAAGTAAGTAAGTAGTAAAGTAAGCAGCAAAGTAAGTAGAAAAGTAAGTTAAACAAGACACAATGCAAGTAAGTTATTCTGAACAATTTTTAATTGAATCTGAAATATTGTCAGGAATTACTATTTGGAAAACTATCAGTACATCCTCACCACTGGACCACTGGAGGGCGCTGATGACCAAACCTGTTCAACTCCTTTGGAAAAACCATGTCCAATAATGGAACAAATGATGCAAACAAGGTAAGGATCCTGATGTGTCAGCTGTTCCAGGTAAACAGCAGTAGAAGTCAGTCCTCTGGGGGGGGGGGGGGGGTCTGGTGTCCCTCCTCCCACCACCACTCACATGCCAGGTTGCTTCCCTCATTCTCAGCACTTAATGACTTCTTTAAATGTCCGTGTGTATGGCGCTGTTATACATGGCAGATTCAAATCTCATTACAACTGTAAGAGGAGGGAGCCCCACACTGAGGCAACCTGCAATTTTCTCTGCTCCTTTGAGAGAAAACCAGATGTTACAACATAAAAAGGAGGATTCAGTCAAAAGCACCAGATCAGTTTTGTTGCTAGTGGCTTCAATATTACCCTGGACTCGCTGCAAACTCCCTCAGAGCATCAGAGAGAATGACGAGGCCTGGGCAAGCCGGGATATTTCATTGTGACGGAGATGGCGACCTGCCCTTTACCTCACCTGGCAAAGGATTCCCATTCTTCACCATCCTTCACTTCCTGCCTTTTGTCTTCCTCCTGAAAGAGGGAAGGAGGAAAAAGGGGGAAGAAGGTTGGACCCAGCTCAGACTCAAGGAAAAATTAGAGCTGAAACATATTTTACTGATAACTCTTCAGGTCCAGGTGTGCCTACAGGGTCTGTCTGTCTGTGTGACCTTTGACCCCTGGAGCTCCAACTCACAGAAGGCCGATGGTAAAGCCTTTAGCCAGGCACAGCTGACATTTGCTTCCATTTAAATGAACCCAAAATACAAGCATCCCCTTGAAAAATACTCATTGCTTATCTGCCTTCCCAGCAGGCCGAGGGGCGCTGCGGCACACTGCTTTTCCTGCTGACCTCCTTCACCTTCAGGGGAACACCATGGTCAACCATATGCTAATAGATGGACTGCAGCCTGAAAGAAGTAGCTTTTCTGCTAACCCTGCAAATAGCACAGCATATTGGACAAATAATTGGATTTACATAACGTTTCTATATTCTTGTACTGTTGAATAATTAGTTCCTTAAAAAAAATATTACTTATATAAGCAAGAAAAAACATGATTATTAAAGTTAATAGCGCATTTACATGTTTGATTATATTCTTATATATATATATATATATATATATATGTATATATATATATATATATATATATATATATTTTTTTTTTTTTTTTTTTTTTTTTTTTTTTTTTTTTTTTTTTTTACCTACAAGTGATACTGAACTGACGTAATGTTCACTTTGGCTTGATCTGGCCCTTCAACATAATTGTTAACATGACTTATATTTGATATATTTTTTCATTTATTTATTAATTTATTTATTACATCTTAATTCACAGAATTGTATGTTTTTGTTAATGTTCTATATCTTTACAGATGGTATTTAGATGATTATTCACCCAAGGACACACCATCTCTTTATCTAATTATTCTTTGGCGCCATCTGCTGTTCAAATGGATGAAACAAGAATTTCCTTTTTTTTCTCCTTTATTTAGTTTTGAATGTCTTCAATGTGGAATCAATAAAGTTTCATCTTATCTTTACTTACAGTTGTGTCTTTAGTTTGTGCTATATTCTTTTTATTTGCAATTTTTTTTTAAATTTTAAATTATACATTTACTTAAATATGTATTTAGACATGAGGAACCACAGAGACAAAAAAAACCCACTACAACAAACCTATTAAACAGAAAAAAAACAACAAAAAACAAAATAAATAATATTATCAGCTCCTCTGTACAATGCTCAGGGCTTTAGTTTTATACACATATTTATTTTTCTCTTGTATATTTAGTGTCTGTTTTATTAATTCCTGCTGCCTCCTGAGCCATTGCATCCACATTTCATTGTGAATCTAAATGACAAATAAAGTCTGTCTATGTCTATTTTATTTTCACTAAATCCACTTTCTTTTACCTTGTGTTCATAAGGTTTGTCATTCAGGTAACGAGTAAAAATCCAAACTCACTGAGTGTATTGGACTAAATGATGCCATAACTCACCATAGTGTGGCAGATGTCTTTTGCCTTTTTGTCAGAAGATGAACGGCTCACATCCTGTAGAAATCTTCATAGTGTCTGTTAAAGACAAAGATGGAAGAACATTCCATTTAAGGTGAACTTGAGGCCGTGGTTGATTGGCAGGAGGCTCTTGGTTCAATCCCAACAATCTAAATCAATGGAAAGACACAAGATACTTCAAACAAGTGGAAAAGACAACCTTTCTTCCTCTAATGACTCATTTGTTTAATTCTAACTCAGTCAGTGAACAGCAGAAAAGTCAAACAGTTCCAGTACAGCTGCACAGGAGTGGAGAATGGGGCGGGTCCTCCACCTTTCCGCACTGACCACGCCCACTTCAAATTTTTGACCAATCGCGCCCGTAGCTGCAGGTTCAAACGTGGGCTCCCACTGTTTCGGAAATGTTCATCCAAACTTTTCGCGGTTAGCTTGTAGCTTCTGCCCCGTTGGCTACTGTTGTTGCTGGTGGTGGTGGTGGTGGCGGCGAGTCATTGCGCATGCGCACAGTGAAGCCTTCCTCTCGCGTTAGTTTGACGAGACGTTACGTTGTCGCGGTGCTGCCATCTACTGGTGGTTTTTTGTAACGTCAACTGTGGGTCAGGCAGTTTGTCTGTGTCGTAAAAAACTGAGAGAACAGGTGGAAACACAAACTATAACTGCAGCTTCATTTTCTGCCAAACATAAAGTCCATCCGTTTGTCCTCTCATCTTTTGTTTTTCCTGAATGTGAAATCTGAACAGCTGAACAGAAGTCTCCAGTTTTTATTTGACATCACACACTTCAGTATATTAATTATATCAATTTAGATTATTAATAAAAATAAGAATAAACCACAAATTCATTATCAACCAATGATAAAACATTTATTATGATCTTCCATAATAAAAACAACAACTTCTGCTGCAATGTTATTTTGTGTCTTGCCAAATTTTTTTTATTCACAAAAATAGAATTATGAAGTCATCCCCCAAGTTGATCACTTTTATAAAGGAATTCAAACTATACTTAAAGTCCCTGATATTAACTGAAAACCTCAAAGCAATGGTTTAGAATATTTATTTTATTTTTGTTGTTATTCATAACTTCTTTTTCCTGATTTGAATTCTAATTTTATATAATTGTCTGTTGTTTTTGATGTTCTGTTCCCTTGGGCAATGTATGCCACACTGACACACATAATGTGAAATTAACGTCTTTGTTATGTACAAAGAATAATTTTTAAAAAAATAAAACCTCTCTGAAGATATCTGTAGGGTTCCTCCAACAAATGGAGATGTCAGCACTGTCTCCTACCCCTGGAGACATCTGCAGGGTCCCCCCCCAATCTGTAAACATCCCGACTCTGGGCATTGTAAAACAACTGGACACAAACTGCACAACAACTGGGCGTCTGGACGTCAACTGGAGATAGACCAGAGCTGTAGCATTTGATCAGATCTCACATTAACTTTCACATAATGAATCTCAATGAAATGTCAAAGTGAAAATCAGAAGATAATGATGGTCTTAAATGAACACACACGTGGTTCCTTCCATTTGAACCAAAGATGGCACCATTTAACAACCGTTCCATCAACTCACCTGAATCTGAAGTTGAGTTTTTCTGTTGAAGCTCCATTTCAACTATTTGACGTTCATGAACTTCAGACCCACAGGTCACATGAGCCTTACTGGAACCTCCACCTGGAGGTCAAAGATCATCTCGTCTACACTTCATTTGTTTTTGTTTTACAGATTTTACCAACAAATGCTGTCGTGTCCAGACTCGCTGTGAGTCTGAGCTGTTGGAGATTCACTGAATTTAACCAGAAAAGCTGAATTTACTATTTCATTGTTTTTAATTCAATAAACAGCTCATTTGATCTACATTCGTGGACATATTGTCAAATTTCATCTTGTCTCACATAAATCAAGCTATTTTTAACGGAAAAAAAAACTCAAAATGATGTTAGAGATTCTACATTGAACCATTTCACTGTTTTTCTATATTTTCAGACAATACACGACAGAAAAATCTTGTCTTCCATTTTTTATGAAAAATGTTTTCTGGATTTACTGTGAATCTGAGTTCTTGGGGATTTCTTGAATTTCACACAAAAAAGATGAGTTTATAAAAATACTTCCCCTTCTTGTGTTAGTTTATTTTATAAAAAGAAGAAGAACAAGAAAAAAACACACTGAGTCACACTCAGATTTCAGCAGAATCAGTGTGTTGTTTTGGTAAAGCTAGGCCATTTTTGCATCAGAATTAAAAAAAAAAAACCTGTCAGGTCAGTTCCTTTAAATAAATACATTTTTTTTACTATTTAAGAGAAGAGAATCCATGAATTCATTGTTTTACAAAAAAAAAAAAAAGACCCCAGAAAAAGTAGGTAATCATATATACATACAGTGTTTATTACATACATTATTTCTTTATTTACACATTGCTTAGTGACTTTACCTTTAGCTACTACGATGATGCAGAAGGGTTCAACCTGTTGTATTTTTTGATGCGTGTATGAATGAATGTCCAGATGCTTTTCTTTGTCTTTGGATATGCCAATCTATTTACTGACAAATACAGGGGTTGGACAAAATAATGGAAACACCTTCTATGACGCCACAATGTTAGGTGTTTCCATTATTTTGTCCAACCCCTGTATCAAGTCCAACTGTTCAAAATACATCACAATCGTCATTCAAAACACTCTACAAATTGTGACGACCCCACCACTCCCCCAGGGGTACTGTGTCCTGTTGTACTGCTTTGTTTTGCAGGTTCTGGGTTGTGGGGCGTCGCCTGTAATCAGACACACCTGAGCCCCGTGTTGTCTTATTTAAGCTTACAGTGGAGCTGGCCTCTTTTTTTCCTATCTCTTCTCCTCTCTCCACCACAGCTCCATTTGCCTTTTCAACATACGCATCTCCTTACTCATCCATAAAGGCACACACTACTGATCACTGATTCCTACACGTTTTGTTTTGTTAATATTCTTTTTGTAAATGAATTATTGTAAACTGTACTCCCCCGCCTCGTCTCCTATTGTTTTGTCAGTTTAAGAGCCGGGCTTTGACAAAGTAAACAAAATAGGCTACTTAACACAAAACACACTGAAAACGCTGACCAACTGAATTCACACTATGGCTTACAGTCAGAAAATTGTTTGGGCCTGTCCTTACACACACTGCCCACATCACACAGCAGGTATATGTAACCTCACAACACCCATAATGAATTGCATGTGTGCTCATCAGCACAGCCACACCCACTAAACAATTATTAAAGGTCAAAACAAAAAGGAGGAATGAACAAACAAAAATGTATTTTCCCTCCAACATATCAAATTACAGTAAATATATATAAAATATATAAGATAATATAATAAAAAGATAAATGATGCTGATATTTTCTAAACGGAGAACAGATGAACTGAACCAGATCTATCTTTCAGTTCATTTCATGTTTGTCGTTTTCCTCTTTTCAGGGAGTCACTCTGATCAGACTGCATTATTGTACTCTGCCCGACTGTTTCCTTCCACAGAATGATCTCAGCACAAACAAAGCCCTCTCAATACAACAGACGTGCTCTTCCTACACTTTTCCTGGCCAATGTCAGATCTCTGTGTTTGGATGACAAAGGAATCTGAATCTGAGCAATGCATGAACACGTCCACACAACTACACAACACATCTACGCAAACACACAGAGGAGTCAGACCAGAGTCTAAATCCTCCAAACAGTGGTTCAGTGAGTGTGGTGTTGATGGTGTGGATGTGGGTCAGTTCGTCACAGGAGACTGTGTAGAAGGACACAGATCCAGCAGGATGGTCCACATACACTGAGACTGTACCAGAGGAGGAGGAGGAGGAGGAGGAGGAGGAGGAGGAGGACTGAGGAGGGAATGTGGGTTTGTTGTTATGACACACAGAGTAACTACCTTGATAACAGCTCAGACTCCAGGACTGATCATTTCCTCCAAACCCACACTCTCTACTTTTTCCTTTCCTTCTGATTCCTCTGTAAGCCACTGACATATAAACCAATCCACTCCAGTCAACCTCCCAGTAACAGCGACCAGTCAGACCAGTTGAACACATCAGCTGAGGCCAGTACTCAAATCTGTCCTCATGATCAGGATATGACTGAACCTCCTCCACATATTCCACCCTCTTGTTGTTTTCAGACAGTTTGAGGTTTCTGTTCGCTGTGTTTGGATCCAGGCTGAGTTCACAGAAATCTGATGGACAGAAGAAAACACAAAACAGCTGCAGTTACTGATCAGTGATCAGCTGACTGACAGTCTGATCACATCCCTGGGTAACATTAGACGTTATTGATGGATGGATCAGGTGTGATTCTTACTAATGACAATAATGATCAATAACAGATAAACCCAGTGTTTTATTCATGGATCTGTTTCTGTTTTCACAAATAAACCAATTAAAGGAATGAAAACAGGAGAGTCACTGATGTTCATGTTTGTGTTTTATATAAATCCTTTCTATAGACCTTGGTTTTCCTTCTGTTCTTTGTGAAAGTGGTTTCTGTTCCTGGTTTTAGTCCAGTTCTATAGTTCAGCACAGACTGTTGAAGGTTTTGATGAAACTGATGCAGTTTGACACTAACGTTAACTACAAACACAACTAAAGTCACATGAACTAATGGATATCAGTGAAATACAGTCAAATCCAAACACAGATTCAATGTCTTTATCTGTGGTCTTTGTCACATGGATCAGATTTGTCAGAACCAACATGAGGAGGTTCTGTTCATGTTTATTCAAACCTATTCTCAGCTGTTCTTTCTCTTTTCTCTTCTATTCTTGTCTCTGATCAATAACCTGTAACTCTGCCTCAGTCCTCAGTGAATATGTTTGAATGATGTTTGTTCACATTTAGGTTTAGTTCCTGCTGTTGAATCTAATGGATGAATTCAAATCTATCCACTGACTCATGAAATTAGAGCAGATCATAAATGTTTATTAAAGGAACTGGTTCGTTTCAGTTCAACCTGCTTCATCTTGAACTAAATCTACTGGTTTTTCATCCTTTTGGGCTCTTTTCTGTCTTGGACAGTGACAGTGGATGAAACTCTAACCCTGGGACACAGAGTAGGGGGTGACATGGATCCAAGGGTCCATCCAGCTCTAACCACTGGACCACTGGTTCATCCACCCACTATGACCCACAGCTGAGTGTTTACAGCTGCACACACACTCACTGACTGTGGACCTTCACTAATAGTAGGTTGGCAGGTCCACATAACGGCTTGGGTTTCATCTTTAATCCAATGTAAATCCACTTACACTTCCTCAGACCTGGTCTCAACCATCGGACTCCACTGGGCTCCAACCTGAAAGGAGGAGGGGGGGGTCAGAGCAGCATTAAACATGGACATGACATCACTGTGACCCACTCCAGCTTTTCTGTTCACATCCAGTCCATGGTTCCTGTCAGTCCCTTATTGAAGGTCTGGGTCTGTGACCGTGGTCTGGAACTTCAGTCCAGGATGTGGACTCAGCTGTGACAGTGTTCCTGTCAGCTCCACCTGTTCTATCACACATTCTGTGTGTGTGCATCAGCTCAGTCCATACCTGACAGTGTCCAGTGTCCAGTGTGGATCCTCCACTAGAGCACACAGCTCCTGTCCTGAGGCTCCTGGATGGTTGTAGCTCAGGTCTAGCAGTCTGAGATGGGACGGATTGGACTGTAGGGCTGAGACCAGAGAAGAACATCCTTCCTCTGTGATCAGACATCCTGACAGTCTGCAACACAAAACATCACACACATAAGCATTAAAATTTAACTTTTTGTTTTACACTATTCATGTCAGAAAAGGTTTTGAATTTACAAGTTTTTACTTCCGTACAAAAAGTCGTGTCAGTCAAGACAATATTTGATATAATAGACTGATCGACATGTTGAACAAAATTTTAATATTCAGTAGATGGTGTTAGTGAATCCAAACCTGAGAGTCTCCAGTTTACAGTCTGGACTCCTTAGTCCATCTGACAGGATCTTCAGTCCTGAATCCTTCAGGTCGTTGTTGCTGAGGTCCAGAAGAGTCAGACTAGAGGACTGGGATCTGAGAACTGAGGACAGACCTTCACAGCTTCTCTCTGACAGGTTACACAAACTTAACCTGGAGGACACAGATGACATTTGTATTCCAATCAGGTCAGGTCTGGACTGAAGGACCATCATAGTCCACATAGATCTCAGTTTGTACAACAGCTCAGATATAAATAAAGCTGCACAATTTAATGAAAAACTCACACTGGGATTATAATTTGAGTCTGTTTGCTTGATTATCAAGGTCAATGCACAGATTAATCATTTAACAAAGTCAAGTCAAACACAAAAACTGAAACTAGAGTAAAAATACCAAAACCTGGAAGTAGAAACACTTTTTGTGTTTGTGTTTTTCACAGTAGCTCCATCTGCTCAGTGTCACTAAATCCAAATCACCACCATAAAACACAGGTTGTGTTGAACTTTTATTCTCTAATTTTCCATTTGAATCACCCTAAATCCACCTCAGTCCTGATCTTTAAATAGTCGTCCTTTTCCATTTTATAATTACACAGGTTGATTCAGTGATTACATTTGTGATCGACTGGATTGTGCAGCTCTAGATCTAATACACCTGCATTTGAACAAGTAGAACATGTTTTAATAAAACTCACTCAGGACCAAAAGATCAGAAATAATTGAATTCAGATTCTAACTTTATCTGACCTGAGAGTCTCCAGTTTACAGTCTGGACTCCTTAGTCCATCTGACAGGATCTTCAGTCCTGAATCCTTCAGGTCATTAGTGCTGAGGTCCAGATGTATCAGACTAGAGCACTGGGATCTGAGAACTGAGGACAGACCTTCACAACTTCTCTCTGACAGGTTACAGCCACTTAATCTGCAGAAACAGAACAGACTGTTTTGTTATATTAAAAACAGCAGCAGATTAAACTGATCTTCACTGAACTCCACTTCATTTCAGATCCAAAAGTTCTAGAGATAATCACTAGTTTTGGTCATATATCAGGTTATAAAGTCAATGTATCACAGAGCTACTATTTCCTGTGAGCACTCAAACTGTATGGACCTTCACTGCTTTTCATTTATGATTATGGTTATGACCCCTTTATTTATCTGGGGGTGTCAGTAACACACATTTACAAATTTACATAAAGATCATCTGCAACAGCACTGAAGACCAAACAGGATCTAAATCCATGGTCAACCATAAACTCAGATGTTTGATGGACTGGATCAGATGTGCTCCTCCTGTCATACACATGAAGTGGACTGGATGTGAATTCCATCAAGTTATGATGTTGATTCATATGATCAGTGTCGTGGTTTGAAAAGGAATTAATAAGGTGTAAAAAATATAATAAAACAGACTCTAAATTCAATAAACTCTGTCTGGACTCACACAGCTTTGTTGGAGGCTTTGACGACTGGCAGCAAATTCAGCAGAGCCTCCTCTGAACCAGAGTATTTGTTCAGGTCAAACTCATCCAGATCTTCATCTGATGACAGTAACATGAAGACCAGAGCTGACCACTGCGCAGGAGACAGACTGGATTTGGAGAGACGTCCTGATCTCAGGTACAGTTGGATCTGATTCACCAGAGATCGATCCTCCAGTTCATTCAGACAGTGGAACAGGTTGATGCTTTTCTCTACAGACAGATTCTCATTGATCTTCTTCTTGATGTTCTCAACTGTTTCCTGATTGGTCTCTGAGCTACCTCCTGTCTGTTTCATCAGACCTTGTAGGAGGCTCTGATTGGTCGGCAGTGATAGACCCAGGAGGAAGCGTAGGAACAGGTCCAGGTGTCCATTTGGACTCTGTAAGGCCTGGTCCACAGCGGTCTGGTAGAACTGTGCCTCTGCAGATCCAGACCTCTGGGATGTGGTTTGTTCTTCTGACAGCAGATTGACTCCAGTGTTGATGAAGGTCTCATGGACATGAAGAGCAGCCACAAACTCCTGGACACTCAGATGGATGAAGCAGAACCTCTTGACCTGGTACAGTCCTCTCTCCTCTTTGAAGACCTCTGTGAACACTCCTGAGTACACTGAGGCTGATCTGATATCGATGCCACACTCTGTCAGGTCTTTTTCATAGAAGATCAGGTTTCCTTTCTTCAGCTGCTCAAAGGCCAGTTTTCCCAGAGACTCAATCATCTTCCTGGTCTCTGGACTCCAGAGTGAATCTGTCTCAGATCTTCCATCATATTTGACGGTCTTCAGTTTGGCCTGAACCACCAGGAAGTGGATGTACATCTCAGTCAGGGTCTTGGGCAGTTCTCCTCCCTCTGTGGTCTTCAACACGTCCTCCAGAACTGTAGCAGTGATCCAGCAGAAGACTGGGATGTGACACATGATGTGGACGCTTCGTGACGTCTTGATGTGGGAGATGACTGTGTTGCTCTGTTCTTCATCTGTGAACCTCCTCCTGAAGTACTCCTCCTTCTGGGGGTCAGTGAACCCTCTGACCTCTGTCACCCTATGAACACACTGAGCAGGGATCTGATTGGCTGCTGCAGGTCGTGTGGTTATCCAGAGGCGAGCAGAGGGAAGCAGGTTCCCCCTGATGAGGTTCATCAGCAGCACATCCACTGAGGTGGACTCTGTAACATCAGTCAGGATCTGACTGTTGTTGAAGTCCAGAGGAGGTCGACACTCATCCAGACCGTCTAAGATGAACACCACCTGGAGGTCTTCAAAGATCCAGATTCCTGCTTCTTTGGTTTCAGTGAAGAAGTGATGAACCAGTTCCACCAAACTGAACTTCTCCTCTTTCAGCACATTCAGCTCTCTGAAGGTGAATGGAAATATGAAGTGGATGTCCTGGTTGGCTTTGTCTTCAGCCCAGTCCAGACTGAACTTCTGTGTTAAGACTGTTTTCCCGATGCCGGCCACGCCCTTTGTCAGCACTGTTCTGATTGGTTCATGTCTGTCAGGTGGTCCTTTAAAGATGTCTTCACATGTGATGGTTGTTGGTGGTCTGTGTGGGTTCCTGGATGCTGTTTCAATCTGTCTGACCTCATGGTCCTGGTTGACCTCTGTAGCCCCTCCCTCTGTGATGTAGAGCTCTGTGTAGATCTGGTTCAGGAGGGTTTTAGGGTTTCCTGCTTTAGCGATGCCCTCAAACACACACTCAAACTTCTGCTGCAGGTTAACCTTCAGTTTATGCTGAACTCCAGATCGAATTCCTGAATGCAGACCCAGATAAAACCATCAGTCACACAGTAAATCCAGTATTTTCATCTGTTCAATCTGGACAGAATGGTCTTACTGCGGTGCAGACGCTCAGCCAGCTCCTCCTGCTTCAGCCTCCTCAGGAAGTTCAGTGTGATCTTCAGAAAAGCCTCTGAGCTCCTCCTCTGCTCTTCATCCTCAATATTCAGACTCTCTAAGCATTCTGGGTAATCTGTACTCAGAACCTGGTGGAACTTCTTTAGCTCGTTCTTGACAAAAGTGCAGATATTCTCCTCCAGCAGCTGGAACACAAAACATGATGAAAGACACAAAGTCCAACATGTCCAACAGTGACGTCCACTGGTCTGAAACCAGCAGCAGCAGATGATTGGACAGAACAGATGGACCAGTAGATGTTGGACATGTACACACCTGAAATATGGAGTCCAGCTGAGTCTGATCCTGTAGACCAGTGGGAACCTCTGAGCTCTGCTGCTCCACTCTGTGGACCAAACATCAACAATGAGCTCACATTATGTCTATCCACACTGACACCAACATGAGTCACATGACCCCCTGTAGTGGGAAAGGTGTCCTGGTCCTGCTGATCCCACTGAGAATCAACATCTGCGTCTGTTTGGAGCTTCACACTCACTGGGTTTAGTTGATCTCATCAACATTTGGATCAAACCAACAGCTCTGTCCTAACAATGTGTCTCCTCACCATCTGGACTCACAACATATGATACAAACATCTGATACTTTGACTCAAATCTATCATTGAAATAAATCAACAATCCCAAAGATTTAATAAATGTGACATGAGAACAAAGGTGTTAAATGGACCATGAATAAACCCTAGACTCTGATCCAGTATCATCCAGGACCAGCTCCCACAAAAAGGACATGTTTTCATTTATCAGGTTTAGTGTGATTCTCCTGCCAATGTTTGAACCACAGACTGAAGAAAAAGACCGTGTGACGCTGATGATGACAACAGGACTAACTATAGGTCCGACATAGAACGCCACGTTAGGACTTATCCTGTTGGTTCATCTGGACCAGATCTGATGTTTACTTACTGTATTTCTGAAACATGTCCTCTTTGACAGGCTATCCCTCGCAACATGGAGTCATCACTCTTCATGGACATGCAGCTGGGTCCAGGTCCAGGTCCAGGTCTATGAATAGTGATGTCAGTGGTTTTAGCTTTGATACGGACGACAGTGGTGGACAGGTACACATGACGGTTTCATGTCTGAGCTTTGAGCTGGTTCTCACGTTCCACAAACAGAGAGTTTTTAAAATATATCATCTGTTCAAAACTAATGAAATTTAATGTTTTAAGTCAACAAAACTTACTGGTGTTGATCTGACCCTTTGAAAAGAAAAGGATGTGACATAGACTGATCACTCTTCATGGACCAACACTCAAGATCAGGACAGATCCTGATAAATTCATCACATGTAAAAAGAAAAAAAAAAATCCTTCAAGGATCAATAAAAGTGAAATAGGAAGAATTTTTCCAATTTATAAAAGAAACACATGGAAGAAAAAGACTCACCCCTGACCCATTGACTGACACAGATCTGTGGACTTAAGACATTCAAAAGGCAACAAAAGGTCCTTAACAGACATCTGACTGAGTCTGGTAGAGTCTGGTCCAGCTCCAGCTCCAGGTCTGGATCCTGTGGGGGGTCTGTTGGTGGTCTTCCAGGGAGGGGCTCCCTCTTCTCTGTCCTCACACAGATCCATTCTCCTGAATCCACATCAGAACACAGACCATCAGTCCAGACCTGAATCCACACTGATTCATCCTTTACATGACAAACACCAGCTCAATCTACTTTTATTTTCACAGGTTTCACAGAGAAATAGTGTCCTGTTGGGTCTGACTATTATCTGTAGATGACGACTGAGGAAGGTCAGAATGATGTTTATGTTGTCATTGTGTTTTGGTCTGAGGCTCCGCCCATCACCTGTCTGCCAATCACAGAGTCAGAAGCCTTTCAGCTCCAGGTTGCCAGATCCCCGTGGGCTGCAGCTGGAACATTTCTGATCACAAATGTCTGACGTTATTAAACCTAAAAGGACTCTTATTATTCCCAAATACATCGTGACAAAGTGAGAAATAAAACAAGGAGATGTATAGGAGATGATTTAGAAACATGGAGACGGCTGAAAGAGGAGAAGGATTTGAAGACCGACGCCGGCTCTGCCTCAGTCTGACCACCGGTAAGAGCCACTGAGAGCCGGGGTCGCGGCCTCTTCACCCGGTCCCTTCCCCCGGGGCCGGGCTGCAGTCTCTTCTCCTGGCCCCGGTGAAGAGACTGCCGGTCCAGGACTGGTGAACAGACCGGGTACCGGTGTAGGACTGTCTCTTGCCATGGTAGCTCCTTGTGGTTCAGTGTTTTCTGTGGAAGTGACCTGTTCATTTAGCGGTGTGTAATCCGAACGGGGGGGGGGTCGGTAGTCCGGTGTCTGTGGTTCGGTGGTGGTGGTGGTGGTGGTGGGGAGGGGGTTAGAGCGATCGTGCGGCTTGTAGTAAAAGTGAAACCAAAAGCTCATTTCCCTTTTCTCTATCTCCTGAATCTTCGCAAACTTTCATTAGTGTGCAGGTCGTTTGTTCTGGCCTGTTATATATTAGACTTATGTAGAATAAGTCTGGTGATGATTTTTTTGTATGAAATTTATGGTGTGGTGGCAAGGATTAGTGGAAACACTAGTAGCAGATGCTCATGCGGGATCTGGCAACCCGTAGCCTGGGGGGAGGAGCAGAGGATACCATATTCTCCAGTATTTGGAATGTGATTGCAGTACCAGTTTTGGCCACAGTCCTACATCCTGCTGCTTTAAATATATTATTATAAACGGTGTCGGTTCATGAGATCCACGGAGGTTCAGCACCTTCAGCCTCAGTATGAGCATAAAAACAGCCCAGAACCTCCTCCTCTGGGTCGGACCCACTTTCTCCAGGCCTCGGTAACAGATCCGGCTCCGGTTGACCAGAAACGGGTTAAAAAGACACTGAGAGGCGGGTTTTTACGGTAAAAACTAAACCTAAAGTCACGATCCACGGTAAACACAGTCAACAAAGACAAGTTAAAATGTTAAACAGGTGAACTTTACCTTCAGATGCACAGACCTGGAGCAAAGACGACGGAGGAGGAAAGTGAAAGTAAACAGAGGAAGAGTTTAGGGAGGAGTTCATGAGACTGACGCACCACAAATACACACAGACCTCATCTGGACAGGGATTAGATCTGAGCAAAATGTAGAAAAACAAAAAAGTGCATAAAAACCTCCTATAAAACACTGTGATACGTGGAAGTATTTATTCAGAGTCAGTTCTAAAATATTTAATGTGTAGATTTTTCAACAAAGTCAGAGTTTGAACTGAACTCAACTGTTCACAACAAACACTCTGGTTCAGATTTGGACAGTTTAAGGACAAAAAAACTGAAAACTGTCCTGGTCAAACACTGGAAGACTCATTATTATATTATTATAGGCTATTAAAGGCTATATTTCAGTTTGGAAACTCAAACCTTTTTCCACTTTTAAAGCAGCTCCCGCACTGATATGTTTAGTAAGACCGACCCTGTATTAGAGAGAATTTAGGACTCATAGAGACCACTTTTGTTCTATTTGCATGTATAATTTAAAAATGTATCTCCCTTCTCTTTTACAAGGTATACAATATATGTGGTTGTATGCAGAATTAAAGCCAATCTGCTAAATGGTACAGGGATTTTTTTTTTTTTTTTTTTTGTTAGGCTCTGTTGGAACATGGGTGGGAAGTGGGGGGTGGGGACTGTTCTTATTTGTATTGATTCATGTCTGTAACACAATGTCTGTAGAGTCTCTGCATAAATACCAATAAAAAAGACTGTGCAAAAAGCAGCTCCCTGATATTATTGTATTAAAATGTTGGCAATTAATGATGGATGGATGGTGACGATTTACTTAATGAAGAAGATAACTGTAATAAGCACTAAGTCAACCATAATGTACAAAACTAAAGACCCGGTACATCATCAGTCTACTCCATCTGCAGCAAAACACAGGGAAATAAAATGTCAGTTGAAGAGTTTTAGAATCAAAATCATTTTAACTTTGTGTCAGAACTAAAATTCCAACTATTTGATCTAAAATGAAGACTTGTTGACATATTCACTGATCAGCCAGACCATCCTGTCAATGACTGGTTACCATGGTAACATGTCAGTGGTCAGTTGATCTATCTGGCAGAAAAGTGAACATTTAGACTTTGAGGTTTGTGTGTTGGAGGCAGAAACACGAACATTGTAATGATCTTTGATGACCGGTTCAGAGCCCCTTCAAACATGTAGGTCCTGTTGGATGTTCCTGATCTGCACAGGTTAGAGCTGTGTTTCAACCTTGGGGTTGGGACCCCATGTGGGGTCACCTGAAATTCATATGGGGTCACCTGAAATATCTACTAATTGATAAAAATATGTAAATAAATTACTAATTAAACCTATTCTTCAATGATTCAATATATATTTCATTATAATTAAAACACCATACATTTTCCTAATAAAAATCAAGTTCAAATAAAATGCAGGATATAACATCTGACAGGGCATATCTGAATTGACCCAATCATGTGACCGCATACATTACTACACTTCAACCTGCCTGGACAAAGTCAAAACCGGACCGAACAGAGAATGGAAAGATTTCTTCACCCACCTGACCCCGCTAAGACATCTCCAAGAGAAAAATGTCTCCGTTTTGAGTGTCTGAGGTTGCCGAAAATTTGTAAATCATCTACTTTCTACTTTAAAGTTGAGTTATTCTATCAAAAACAGAAAACTGCAGGAAAAGGGACTTTTTCGGTAAAATCTCTCATTAACTGAACATAAAACAAGTGTCTCCATCGCTGTTATTGATCCAACTCCATGGGTTTTACTGGTGAATCAATGTTGTAGAAGATGACGGTGTTTCCATGGTAACTACGGTGCCTCTGAACGTCTAAATGGGTCATATCTGATAACCACGAAAAGATGTCGAACTGTATTTTACACCAATTATTTACATATATTCTTAGGATTAGTGGATCAACAGGTATTACACAGTTTAGATCAGTAGATATTTTTGGTCAGTGATGGATGTTTGGGTCTTTATAATCTGGAATTAGTACCATGTGGTAAAACTGCAACATTTAATCATTCTAAAAACACAAGTATCCAAAGGACAAGGATAAGTGGGAAGGAAAAGAAATATTCATGCATGCATTACTTAAATGTACGTGACGTACTAATTTTTTTATGTTTGTGGGAAAGTTATTACATTCGGGGGATTATTACGTTTGTTTGGTTAACACCTGAACGACACAGTTAAAACGTGGACAGGTCTGTGGTCAAACTTTTCTGAAAACATTCATCCGCCATTGAAATAAATCAACAGGATTGGACGAAAACCTCTTGTGTTTCCAAGAATCATACCAGCCGCAAAACTTGTTCAGATTTCCTTTTATTCTGTTGTGTGACGGCACAATTAGCAGGAAAACAATGAGCACAAAACTTGGTAAATCACATTATAAAGACTTTTCCTTATCAGTGTACATGCACAGTAAGGCCAGACACAAACATGTCGCTGCCTTTCCAGAAGTGACTCAAGTAAATCTTAACAGTACTTCTTTGAACATCTGACTAAATCTGACCCATTTTCTCGTAATTCGCAGATCCTGATTTGTAATTATGAAATAAAAACATCTTGAAGCTTTGCCTCTGAATCTATTTGAGAAAAACACATGGATGTCTATGAAAATATTGATATAAAACAGTAAAATGAGCTGTGTGTCATCTGCACAGTGTAGTACTACAACAAAAGAACAATGAAATGTACTTACTTTGTTTTATTTATATATATATAAAAAAAAAAGAAAATTCACGAGCTTTGATGTCACGTTACGCAGTGACTCAAATCGTTGCTCAATTGTCGTTCTCCACTGGTACATTTGATCATATTCAGGGGTTACATTCATCCCAATATGATCTCAAACGGATCAGACCACTGAAATTTTAACATAATAACCATCCATCCATCCATCCATCCATTATCTTCCATAATAACCTAGGAATAATTTCAACCCCCAACTGAAAAAAGTGAAAAAAAAAGTAAAATTTTATTATGGAAATATTCATATGTAAAATTTATCCTTTAAAAAAAAATTAAATAACATGAACAACCTGAAATTTCTTGAGAAAAATAAATGCAATTTTAAAAATATTGGGCCAAGATCTACTCGGATCCCAATCTAGAATTTTGCGTGTGGGGTTGAACCGCGGTTTGCAGGTGATTTACAAAGACTGCCTGTGCATATGACAACAGGTGCAAAGTCTTGGAGACCGCCCTATTTAAATGAGGATTTTATGTGCGCTACTGGAGACAATACGCTGTAAAAACTGTTCTAGGATACACCAGCATTAATGGGGACATTGACTGGAATGATCCAGACGCACGGAAATGTAAAGTTGGAGGAGTTTAGACAAAAATTTGAAGTTGTCATTATTTATAGGTTATTATGATGGTATTTTACTTGAGATCATATTGGTCTGTATTTGGTCCCTGAACTATAATGAATTTAACATCCTTGGATCGTTAATGTCTTCGGTGCAATTTCTGCATTTGACAAATTTATCCTACGGGCTGGATCGGATCCTTTGGTAGCCGGTTTGGCCCACGGGCCGTATGTTTGACACCCCTGGTCTACGTTTCTAAAATTTATGTACAGAAATAAAGTGACAGTTACCGTCTGACAGGAACACCATGGTCCCAGCTGATTGGCTACAGGGAATCGTGGCCTCTGACCTGAACCTTACAAAGGTCGAACGTCCTCTTGAATTAAGTGCCTTTGTCTTTTGAGGCCTTCGATCTGCGATAAACAGCTTCCATCTTTAGTAAAACAAAGACAATGTAGAGCAGGAAATGAGACGCAGGTGAAAGAAGGGAAGGGGCTCCGACCACCTCAGTTCCGGTCCTGAAACTCAGCGTTCATCTGGAAGAAAACAACGAGAAAAAACGAAGCGGTTCAAAGGAGGCTGATGTTGGTGTCCCACCTTATGACCCGCACCCTACACACTGAGAAGAACTGATCATCGCTAGGATTTGGAAGGGTCCAAATAAGCCTCAAATCTGTAAAAAACCTACGAAAGACAATGAGTCTATTTACATGACCATAAAAATCTGATAAATGTTATTAATCAGATCATTTTAATAATCAGATCTGATGCGTTTACATGCACTTCAGAAATACGCACAAAACCCTGGTTTAGATGTTTCAGTCAATTATTGTATCTTTTGGAGTATGTATGTATGTAATGACAATAATATCAAACTTCCTAAATATTATATTAAATTAAACTATATGGACAAAAGTATTGGGACATCACATCTACAGCTGTAAGATGTCATGTTGAAGCTGATTACCTCCGCCAAGGAGGTTATGTTTTTGCCAGGGTTTGTTTGTTTGTCTGTCCGTTAGTGTGCAACATGACTCAAAAAGTTATGGACAGATTTTGATGAAATTTTCAGGGTTTGTTGGAAATGGGATAAGGAAGAAATGATTAAATTTTGGTGGTGATCGGGGGTGGGGGGGCCCACGGGGGGGGCCACTGATCAGCCTTGGCGGAGGTCTGCGCTCTCCGAGTGCTTCTAGTTTAAGATAAACACATCAATATTTCCTTAAAGTTTAATGGGAGATTTTTCTTCTTAAGTGAGATGTGAAAAAAGTAGATGGTTAGTTGTGGTAGAAAATTATTATTTACACTCAGAGCATGAAAAATATTTTACAAATTCAGAGGAAGACCATTTAAAATCATAGCCATGGATAAAAAAAAATGTTGAGAGAAATGAAGTAAAAAAACATCTCTGCGGCATTTTGGATGCAACAATAACAATTTAAACCAAAACTAACCAATGAAATGATATATATCCCAATATAAAACTATATTATGACATTTGTCATTATTATTGTTTTGAATCCCAGACCCCTGTTAGAAAAGAAACACCTGAATTCAACGTGTCCACATACTTTTGTCCATATAGTGTATTAATATATATTTATATACAGACATAACATTAAGTATGTCTTTATTTTTATCAAACAGATGCGTACTTGTCTTACTAGACACTACAAACAAATAAAAATGTTTTGAATATGCAGACAGCGTCATAGTCTGAAAAATGCAACATGCAGCAAAATTCACATTATGTGAAGTAGAGCAACAGATTAAAGCTGCTTCTACCTGATCGTCAAACTCTTCCAATCCAAGCAGATTGTTGGTCTGAAAGCAGAGCAGAAACATTAAAGACAGAAAGACTGACAGACAGACAGACTGAGCAGAGGCCATGGACACCAACAGGGGCACGATGCGTTCAAGGACACAACACAGAAATCCGTACTGGTGCAATTACTCCTCATGTTCAAGCAATCACAAATTCAGACGTCGAAATAAACTCAACAACACAGACAAATTTAACTCCTTTGTATATTTCAAATAATTAGACACTAAAATTGGAACGTTACTCCTTCATTTCACAGGCAGACTTAAAAAAAAAAAAAAAAAAAAATAATAATAATAATAATAATAATAATAATTTCAACCGAGGCCCATAACTCCTGTGATTATTTGTATTGTATTTTATTGCTGCATTTTCTATAATTAAATCCTAAATCCAGATTAAATATGCAGACATTTGGCCTGATAAGAGATGTACTCAGTGATCTTACAGTAGTGGAACAGTGTTTGTTCATTGTATTTGTGAAATATTACATTAAGAATCACTCCTAAGTCACTGAACTGTGTCCAGTATTGTTCTATACTCCAATCACATGCTTCCTCTGCACATGCTCAGTTGCATCAAGGTCAAAAACGGATGTTTGAGCACAATAATGAAACACATCCAAGACATGACATGTTGAAACCGACAACAATTTGCAATGTTGACATTTTGTTTCTGTTTTAAATATTTTAACTTGTTTTATTTATTTGATTTTATTGTTTCTTAATGCTCTTATAAAATTTCATTGTACTTTTAGTATTCTGTACAGGTTATTTTAAAGTGCTTTATAAATAAAGTTGGATTGGATTTTATTATTATTAACGATAAACAAACAAAAAATTCAAAGTTTGATTTAACCCTCATGTGTCACTGCCGACATTTTTATCCGTTTTGGTAAAGTTTTTCTTCTTCATCTGCATCATTTTGACTGTGTTAGTGGCATATGCAACCATTTTTTGCAGCAAAGTCTCTCTTGACAAAGTTCAAAATTCTAATTTAAATTTATCGATCATCAGAAAAGTGTGAAAAAAATAACTACCCTCTTGAGTCAATGGTTAAAATCTTTAAACTGATTGAACATTTGGTAGTTTTGAGCTGAGGTTGTTTTAGAGATTTATACATACAAAGTAGGAAAATGAATTACGAGAAATACGAATGGACGGACAGACATACGGACATAATGAACGCAGAGGACGGGCAGAAATACAGATGTAGTGAATGCAGGGGACAAACAGAACGCTGTCAGTGTATTAGGCAGAAATGGAGGAACAGGGTGTGTACGGTATTCCCAGCCGAAAACGAATTTGCAAGCGGGGGGGGGCGGGGTGTTTGACAAACACTCTAATAGTCCAACTGCTTGCATTTTGACATGGTAATACCCGTGACAAGGTAAGAGAACAACATATTGATAATTAGCCGTGCACCATTTTTTTTTTTTTTGGCGTGCCTTTCGAAAATCAACCGTGCAAATCCCAGGTGCACAGCTCGCTGCCTGATACACTGGTCCCTGTATGTTTGCGTTTTTAACTCACCACAGAACTCACCACAACACTGATGTCTCTGTGACCGACGAACTGCTCCAGAGCCTTATATTCATCAGGAGACATAGGCATCATGTTGTCCTGCAGCCGGGACGGATGTCTGCACAAGACAAGAAAGTCCATTGAAATATTTGAGAATAAAGCCATAGTATTACGAGGATAAAGTTGTACTGTACTTTCCGGACTACTGGCCACACCTGACCATAAGCCACACCCACCCCATCTCCAACGTCTCACCATCGATTCATTGATGCCAAGCTTACGTGTAGCAGCTCTACTTCCTTCTGCGACAGCTGGATCGATCGTTAGCCCAGAGAACATAAATTAGCTTCATCATTTTTGAGCTGCGGGTTGACAGCGTGTGGAAAAAAGTAGCAGCTTATAGACCGGAAATTACGGTAGTTTAAAAAAAACAACTCATAATTTAACAAAAATAATGTCATACTTTCATGAGACTGAAGTCATCATATTTAAAAAATAAAGCCATAATATTATGAGATTACCGTAATATTTAACAAATGTTAGGATTTTTCATCACACTATTGTGAATTTATTTTATTAAAATATTATGACATTAATCTCATAAAAGTACAACATTATTTTTGTTAAATTATGAGTTGTTTGTTTTTAAACTACTATTTTATTCTCATAATGTTATGGATTTATTCTTGAAATATTCTGAATTTATTCTTGTAAAATTATTACTCTTTTTGTATTCGACTTTATTATTGTAAAATTACAGGTTTTATCTTCATATTTTATGACTTTATTCTTGTCGTGACGAGTGTTTTATTTTCTTATGTGGCCCTAATACACCGTCGTCCCGTAAAATGAACAGAAACAGAAAATTAAATTGTTAAGTGCGCTGATGACTGAATGTGTCCGTGCTTACACTTCTGAAACAGATATGAGTTCTGTCTTCATGTAACCTGTCTTCTCGGTGTTCTCCACGTCCATGGGCTCTGGAGCTGAAAAAACAATCACACGAAGCCGTTACCGTGACAACTACAGTCTTCATTTGTGTGTAACTGGGTTTGTTAACCCTCAGAGCTCCAGCAGTATTTTCCATTTCTACATACTTCATTAAATTCACCTTTTTAATGTACCTGGAAAGAACACAAAACCCAAGTGTTTTAAATCTAGATGTTCAGTTCAATCTTAGTTTTCTGGAACTGGGGCCTATTTTTGTCCTAGTTCACTGTAAAAGAGATAATTCAGGCCAAATGCTGAAAATTTTAAATCAGATTAGTGAAAATGTTCAGATCTCTTCACTCATGTGGATGAGGTGTTTTGGTTTTGAAACAGGTTTAACTAAATCTAAGATTCACAAAAGTAGTGAATATATGAATAAAATAATACTTAAGTATAGAAAATGTGTAACTCTTCATTTTTTGTTAATTTTCTTGATTATTTTGTCATTTTTTGTTCATTTTCTAGATTAATTTGCTCATTGTCTTGAATATTTTATTTGTTTCTGTTTTTCCTCGATTATTTGGTTAATTTGTTTTGTTTCATTAATTTGTTTATTTCCCAAATGTTTTTGTTCATTTTCTGGATGATTTAATTAGTTTTATTGAATATTTTGTTATAGTTAATTTTCATGATTACTTTGTTCATTTTTCATTTCGGTTTACTTAGCTTCACAAAAGTAGTGGAATATATGAATAAAATAATAGGTGAGAGCAGAAAACATGTCCAAACTGACATTTTGCTTTGTTCTTTTGATTATAAAGGTTGTCTGTCGTGCTATTTTCACCAAATGTCACTAATGCGAGATAAATGAGGCTGAATAATGACATCATATCAGTATTATATATTATACTATATTTATTTACTAAGCTCATAATACTTATATTTCCACCCTGTATATTCATTAGTTTTTGTTATTGATGTTGTTCAGTAAAACAGTTGTTGTCCATCCCACAGAGGGGGACGTCTCATGTGGGACAGGTCTATTTCTGTCCGGTCTCTCCTCATCCCTCGACACATTAAATTGGAATAGGGCGGGCCTTAGTGATTTCAGAGTGATTCCTATTGGTTGGTAAAAGTTGACAGATGAGGGACTCGACCCATTATGTTGCACAAGTTGATGGACAAGGGACTGATCCAATTCTGTACAGTGAGAGGTGACGATACATGTGTAGTGATCTGTGATTGGCTCTAACTCTGGCTGTCAATCACATGGGACATCAGTGACATGTGTAATGGAAAGATGAGATTCTCCTGTTTATGAAAGTATTTCAACTGGTTTCTACTGTGGAAAATGACTAAAACATTAATAAAATATAACAAAACTGTGATTAAAACTCACCCTAAAGGGTTTTTAAAACTATCATACCTCTGGTTTTTAAGATGGGAAAAAAAAGCATTTTGTAAAACCTGAACATGTGACCTATAAACACACCCCTAGGATGTCCCTATAAGGAGTTGTATACTATTTCCACGGTAACGTGAGTGGGCAGGGTTAACGTTGTGGTCAGTGTGGGACTCACTCTCAGAGGGTTTGGGGTAGTACTTCCCAAAGGCCTTGTCTTTGGGGATGTTGGGGTAGAGGAAGCGCAGCGGGTTCTCTGGGATATTCTCCGCCGCCATCACCTTGTATGTGCGGATGATGTCGGGCAGCGAGACGGCGGACAGCTCCTTCTTCGTGTACGGCTCCACAGAGTGAAACACCGGCTTGTCTGACAAACACAAACAGGCTCAGTTTGTCTCCAGGGTGCGAGTCCAAAACACACATTAACAGTTTAGCTTAGTTAGTTATGATTTCTGATGCTATGGAGTAACCCCCCCACACACACACACACACAAAAAAACAAAAACAAAACATGCCCTGTGACGGGCCGGTGTACTCACTGTACATGTCGTGCTCAATCCAGGTGAAGGTGATGGCTCCTTCTCTGCTACTCTCACTAAAGCGGAGCAGGAAGGTTCCAGGACACTTATCGCTGAGCAGAGCCTTCTCCCTTTCTTTACTGATGAAGCCCATGATGGAACTGCACACACAACAAACAGCACCTGCATTACAACCCTCTGTTGTCCACCGTCTACCTACAGCAGTGGAAAAAAGTTCACACACAACCACAGAATTTCTCAAACATCAGTGTTGTGGTGAGTTCATGTCGACCTGAACATCCTCAGTGTTTTTCAAATAGATTGTCTTTGGACACAAATTTAGAACAAGAAAAGCACTCGGAGACCGCACACCTCTGCCAAGACAGATCCGCCCCCCCCACCCCCACGATCACCAACAAAATTTAATAATTTCTTCCTTGTGCCAGTATCAACATTTCCTGAAAATTTCTTGAAAATCCGTCCATAACTTTTTGAGTTATCTTGCTAACAAACAAACAAACACGCAAACACACAAAGCAAAGCGATCACAATACCTCCTGGCAGAGGTAAAAACACAGAATGACTTGCCATAACATTTAGCCTTCCAGTATCCAGGTGAGCATATTATGCACACTTTGCAGTTAAAGTTACAAAAAGGTCAGAGGTGGGTAATCCTAGGTTCATCAAGACAAAGTCCTGCCATGTAGTGGTTCCAACCTGTTCACCTAACACAGATGATTCCACTAATTATCCCATGTACCTGGATGAGGAGTTGTACTCATCAAAATGGGCTGGTTCAAAAACGTCATAAAAACGTTCATATTTTTTCAGCTTTTTTCTGCAAAAATCTCTTAAACAAGTTCAGCCCTGATCCAAACTATCAAGCATTCAATCATTTTAAGGATTTTAACCCTTAAACACTTATTAAAATACATATGTATTTCATGGTGTTTTTAACATTTATTCAAATTGTCATTATCACCCTCCAGTGGTCAATAAGGGTACAGCATGTGCTTCATAAATGACAGTTTTTGACAATATTCCAAATTTGATTATGTCTGGGTAACTAAAAATGGCTGTCTAGAGTTATTTTAAGGTGTTTTCAACATTTATTCCAACAGTTATCAGTGGTCAGTTGATAAACCTATATTCATTTCAAATATAGTAATTCTGGAAAATTTCCAACTTTTTCTGCTTTTTTTCTGCAAATCTCTTAAACAACTTCAGCTCAAAACTACCCAACATTCAATCGTTATAAGAATTTCAACCCTTAACTCTAGTGGGTAGTTTTTTTTTCCACACTATTCTAATGAGCTAATAGAAAAATTAAAATTAGAATTCTAAACCTAACAGTCAAAATAATGCAGATGATGAGGAAAATTTTACTCAAAAAGATAAAAATGTCCAAAAATCAAATTTTGATTGAAATAGATTTATTCATTGTTTATTGTTAACAAGGATAAAATAACCAAACTAACTTGTCAGTTTCATTATATCATGTTTTGGATGTGTTTCATTATCTGCTGAAACATCCAGTTTTGACCTCGATGGAACTGAGCATGCGCAGAAGGGAGAATGTGATTGGAGGATGGAATAATACTTGACACACTTCAATGACTTCAGAGTGATCCTTCATGTAATATTTCACAACTGCATGGGGTGAACAAACACTTTTTTTGACTACTGTATAATGTCTGCAGAAAGGGGGGTCACCGGGGCAACACTCACCCATCGTTCCACAGGGACAGTAGGTGTCTTTTAATCAGATCCAGGATTCCCTCGATCCACAGCCAGAAGGGAAACGCTTTCTCATTAGCACTCTGCTGCTGAAAAACACAAATAAAGTGGTTCAGCACCGAATAAGAACATTGCAGCCTTTGGTGAATTCTGCTTCACGATAAGAAGAAAAGCCGACATCGAAGGATCAAAAAGTGACGTCACTATAAACGCTTCGCCGCCGCAAGAAAACTATCCCTGTGGTAACTTTTCTGACACCTTCTGCTTAACCCTTTGGAGTCTGAGGGAATTTGGGCTGTTTTTGAATATTTTTGATTTTGCCTTTAGATTTCTCCTTAGAAAACTGTTTCTTTGCTTTAATTTTGTTCATTAGAATTTCACCTGTGTGACTTAACAGTTCTTGTTTTCATTTGACATGATGCATTAACACACTGAACCTAAATCACACAAAATTATGAAATCCCAGTAGGAAAAAGTTAGATTCTTTACTGTTTTTCACCAGAACATATTGAAGAAACCATTTTGGAACTTAGAATGAACATATAAATTGAGAACTTCAAAAAAATTACAACTATATACAACTATTTACCACTAAATACAAGAATCTTGTGCCACAATAGGATCCAAAAAACATGTTCAAAGAGCCATTTTTACAAATTAAAAACTATATACAAGTATCACAACTACATACAATTATTGCAACTATATACAACTATTACAATGTATGTGGAACCTGAACTAAAATGATTTTAACATCCTTGATTGCTAATATCTTCAGTGTAATTTTTGCATTTCACAAATTCATCCCATGGGAGGGATTGGACTCTTTGGCGGTCCATATGTTTGACACCGTACAGGACCAACAATGTGAACAAAATAAACCTTCAGGGCAAAAGAAGAACATCTAATGCGATAAATATAATTTTTACAATATAAAAATACATCACAATAACATTACTGGTTCTTGAAGGAACAAATGGGATTTCCGGTACAGATTGAGAAGTGGCACTGTCATTGTAATCGGTAGCATTAGAATAAAACCGACTGTGGACA